>NC_067207.1:23528763-23703807 GCF_026262505.1 Trichomonas vaginalis G3
CAATGTCAAAGAAAGAGATGTTGAAGTGGGGAAACCATACGAAGACGAAGATGGTATAAACAATTGTTCCTGTAAAAGAACAACCAACATACCCTGAAGTTAGCAGAGACTTAAGTTCTGTTGCAGATATTCGAAACGACTACCAACAACTTAAAGACAAACTTCAAACTCAGGAGAAGATTTGTCAAGCTTTAAGTATAATGTTAAACTTGGTCGAACACAACCCTGTAAAAGTGAACTCATATGTCATTGCACCTCATGAAGTTTTTGAAAGAACTATTGAAACTTTTGACAGAGGCAGACGATATAAACATCAAAGAAAAGAACCCGACGTTAGTTGCTGTGGTGTTTCATATAATGTCATTGACAAGATATACGTTATGAAAGGAGGTGAAACGTTGAACTTAAAATATAGTTTCCCAGACGTTATAAAAATATTTGACGACCACAACATTTCATTAAAATTTATTTGCTAAGTAAATGGCAGAAGACATACTTCTGTATACTATAACAACAAAGAACCCTGAGTCATATAATTCTATAACAACAAACTTACAAAGTCCTCAAGGACGATATTGTAAACTAACTTTAAACACAATGACGACTAAAGCTTGTTTTGCTCTTTTGACACCAGAAGATTTTATGTTGTGAATGGTAAAAAATACTCCTTTGAAGATACTTACTCGGATATACCACCAACAGGTTTTGTTGACTTATTTAATACTTTAAGGACGGGTGTAACATGTGCTGCAACTAGAGCAGGTTTTTGTTTGGATGTCCGACTGAGTTTTATATAACAAATGAGCTATAATACAAAACTTATATCTGGTTTTTACTACCAACAGTTTCCTATAACAGGAAAAGGTGTCATACAAGGAATGTCTGTTCCATTGACTTTAAGTACACCTATTTTATATATTGTTTCAAACTTAGGTTCAAAGTGTTATTCGAATGTCGACAGAAACTACTATGACCAAAAGATACTTATGCGTATAAATAACATATTCTCTGCTGGTTTGCCTATTGTTCATTCGAATGCAGAGTTTTCAGCTTTAGTAAACTCAAACACTTTAGCAAACATAAACTTAACCTTAGTTGACGCAAACTTTGTTCCTGTAAAACTTTTATGTCCTATGTATTTGTCAATGACGGCAGAAAGTTTCGAATTGGAAGATGCAACTGGTGAAAGTATTGTATTACAAGAACAACTTCAACAACAAATAGCTCAAGAACAACAAATGCAACAAATGCAACAACAAAGTCAAGAATAAAATATTTTTTTTATTTTTATAAAAATGTACAGAATAGATGTTTCAGATTTTTATGACTTCCAAGCATTCAGAAATATGTGTCCATTTAGAGACTATAACAAAGCAGTCGAGAATTTGAAACGTTTAGTCATTTATGTTGACTCTGCCCAGAATGTTATGTTATGAAAGAATGGGATGTAGTCTTTAACAAACCAAGAGCAACAATAGTTTCAGAACAAGAATGTAGACAGAAACTTAAGAAAATAAAAGTTGTACAAGTTGGAATGAAGATGTTAGATGCTTGGGATATCTTATTGTCAAAGTTAGAAGATTTTTTCAGTTCGAGGTATAAAGTTCTATACACCTTCTCCAAACTTCTATTCTATCTTCACTGGATATAAATACGAACAAGTAGAATGGAAAGAAAATATTATAGAAGCTTGGTTAGACCATGTCAAAGAAATTATATGCAATGGAAACGAAAGAGTCTATGAGTATATCTTATGTTGGTTTGCAAACATCTTACAACATCCAAGTGCTAAAAATGAAACGGCTCTCATTATAATTGGAAAACAAGGAACTGGTAAGAACACATTCTTTACAGATATTTTGTGCAAACTGTTAGAAGGTTATTCGAACCCGAATATGACAAACTTAGAAAACATCTGTGGCAAGTTTAACTCCTCAATAGAGAATATGAAACTTATAGTTTGCAATGAACTTCAAAGTATAGATACAACAAAAGTTTTGAACTCAGATGCTTTGAAGAGTCTTATAACAGACAAAGTTGGAGTTGTTGAAAGAAAATATAAAGACCAAAGAGTTTGTGAAAAATGTTGCAAACTTCATTATGGTTTCAAACAATGCTGTTCCGATGAAATTAGAAAGTTCTGACAGAAGATATGTAGTTGTCAGAACGTCAGATTCTCATATGCAAGATACAGAATATTTTGACGACTTAGCAGAAACTTTGACATCTGACTTTTACAACCACTTGTTCTCATATTTCATGACATTAGATATTTCAAAGTTCAATCCAAGACAAATTCCACATACCGAAGAGAGACAAACATTGTTAGAAGCAAACAAGAGTGTATATGAACTGTTCATAGATGAAACTGACTTTGTGTCATTAGATGAAAGGTCATTGTACGATTCGTATAAACAATATTGTCAAGAATATGGTTATATGACAGCGTCTAAACGAACATTCTTGGCAAATGTCAAAAGTCTTTTAGACGTACAGAATGGTGTATACAAGAAAAATTTTTATGAGTAAATTTAAAAAAAATATTTTTTATCCGATAGAAAAGATGACGAAATTCATCTCAGTAAACAAGTACATGTCAGGACTTAAAGAAGAACTAGACCCATTCACATATTTGAATGTTTACTTCTACCATTTTGAAAAGTCTTCATTCAGCAAAGTTTGGAACATCGAAACCAGTTAAGTTTGCTATTGTGACTAAAAATGGTGCGAAATTTGAAGACTTAGACATAGAAGGTTTGTTAACAGTCAAAGAAAGTTTTGACAGAAGGTTCTCAAACCTTAAAGAAGGCAAAGCATACAAACTTGTTATACCTTATGAACCAAAGAAAGCAGACGACTATGAATATTATGAGTCTAAAGTTGTAGAAGTTCAAGGTAAATTGGGTAAAAAGATTTTAGAGTCTAAGCCAGTGTTTACTCCTAAAGAGGAAGAGAACATTGACATTGACCCAGAAATGTTCTAAAAATAAAATTTTATTTTTACATGTCAAATTTCTTCTTCTCTGGAACTGGTTCAGGTTCTTTCTTCTCTTCTTCTACTTTCTTTTCTTTCTTTTCTCTCTTCTTCTTTTCTGGTGGAGTTATGTCAAACTTCTCAGAACCATATTTATGTAAAAGTTCTTTGTCCTTTAATAGCTCTTCTATTCTGTTTTCTATTTCATCTTCAAGAACAGCGCATGTGTCTTCTTTGCATTCTAAGAAGTTTTGTTGGACTTCATCTCTCCAAGAGGCGTCATCTCTGTCAACAAGTCTGTCATTGACAAATTTTTAAGACTGCTCTGCTTAATGTTTTATGGTTCTTGTCATATTCCCAGAAACAGAACTTTAGAACAAATTCACCTTTCTTGTTTACACTATGTAAGATTTTATGGTCGACAGATGTTTTGCTGTCGAAAAGCTTGTCTCGAATATAGATAGCGAAATCGCTAGACATTTTCTAAAAGATAAAAATTTTAATTTTTCTAAAAATATGTTAGAAAAAAAGTTTGCTGACATTGACAAGAAATTTGAGAATGTTTTAAACAAGAACAAGAGGAAGTTAGAAATGCTCAGATAAAACCCATACATGACAAGTTCTTATTTTGCTCAGAATGGTATAACAGGTCTAATTGCACCACCTGGGTCTGGTAAGACTTTCACTTATCTTAAAATGGCTGCACAACAACAAGAACTAGATGAGAAGAACCCATTCTATGAGTTAGTTGTTATTTGTAGTACTTCTGGTCAATTTGACCAAACCCAATTGTTCAAAGATATTATAAAGAAGTCTAAGTTAGTATGTATAAAAGACTCTGAGTTGTTAGATTGGATAAAGAAGTACCAAAGAAGAGTTTTGAAGTATAATGCTATAAATGAGTATATAAATTCTAAGTTTAAAGACCCAAATGAGGAAATGCAGAGAATATTAGAGAAGAAACACTTCAGAAACAAACAGAAAGAGATAGAATACATTTCGAAGAAATTGCAATCTTACGATTGGAAGACTTACCCTCATAGATGTCTTCTTATCTTAGATGACTTTGCTTCTCATCCTTTGTTAAAGAATAGAGAACAAGACATGTGTCGAATTCTTAAGAAGCTCAGACACTTTAACATCTCAGTTGTCATTTGTGTACAGACAGCAAAGAGTTTAAGTAAGGATGTTAAAAAATACTTACTGACATTATACTTTTCCCTGGATTGTCCGAAGACGATTTCATGGAACTTATGAAAGAGTCCATGGCAGGTAAGTTTTGACAGACATGAACTATGGGAGAAGTACAAAGTCATACAAGACCCTCATACTTCTTTCAGAATTCATATCTACGCAAACAAAGTTCAAATTGTAAAAAGTCAAGCGTAAAAATAAAGAGTGCAATTTACTCTACTTGTTTGAAGTTGTCAAAATACTCTGTTATTTTTTCCTTTAACAATGGCAAATCTTCTTTGAAGGTAAGTATTGTACAACCTTTCATATCATAGTGTGTTTGAGGTAACGTATCTTGAACTATTTGTTTCACATCTTCATTCGGTGTCATTGAAATCGGTAAGTTTTCGCGATAGAACCAATTTCTGTCAGATTTGTAAATCTTAGCAAGGTCGTAAAAGCTTTTGTTGTTTCTTCTGACTAAATGCAACATAACCATGTCACTGTCTTCTTCATTTTCCATCTCTTCAGTATAAATCATATACTTATAGTTCTTTTCCTTTCCTTTTGGTACCGAACGTGGTATTCTTTTCTGAATGTTTTTGTCTTTTGCTTCAATGACTTCATCTTTTGCATGAAGTTTCTTTTCCATCTCTTCACGTTCTTGTCTATGAATTTCATCTAACATCATGAAAATATAACAAGCGTAACGAGGTGAAGCCCACATTGCAACAGCATTTACAAGAAGTCTATGTCATACCAGCCTCTCAAACCATTTAGCAAATTTACGATTTTCGTACGGAATCTCGACCCGCGGTTTTCCTCGGGTCGCAAACATATGAGGAAATTCTTCTAAAAGTTCTTTTGTCTGTTGGTTTTCAAACCAATGATGTGCTTGCTTTGTAGAACGAAGAGCATTCAAAATACTTTGCATTTGGTACATATCGTCTTTGACCGAACGAATGAGACGTAACTGTTTGTTATACTGTATGTACTCGTATTCTTCATTTATAGCTTCATGGACTATAACTGTTGTTGTGTTCTCTGTTGTTGACATATCTGTCCTTACATACAAAATAAAAAAATAAATAAAAATAAAACTAACTTTATTTTTTCTATCTTAAGGAAATTCATGATTTTCATAGAGTTTTGGCGACTAAGGTTTCTTACCTACTCGCTGTTCTTCACTGTTTTCATAGAGTTTTGGCGACTAAGGTTTCTTACCTACTCGCTGTGCTTCACTGTTTTCATACGGAATCTCTTCTCTCGGTTTTCCGAGGGAAGCAATCTTATGCCATTTTACTCAGATTTTTGTGCTGAATTCAGCAAAAATATATTTTAGGGTAGAAGGTTAGATCTAACCTGTTTTCTAACCTGTTTTCTACCCTCGTGAATTTTCATGATTTCATCGTACATGTTTTGTCAAGACTTCTTCGTAATGAGCGTAAATCAGACAAAAATATATTTTAGGGTAGATGGTTAGATCTAACCTGTTTTCTAACCTCTTTTCTCACCTCATGAATTTTCATGATTTCATCGTATATGTTTTGTCAAGACTTCTTCGTAAATGTTTTGTCAAACATGAACGTATATGTTTTGTCAAACATGAACGTATATGTTTTGTCAAGACTTCTTCGTAAATGTTTTGTCAAAACTTCTTCGTACATGTTTTGTCAAAACTTCTTCGTAATGAGCGTAAATCAGACAAAAATATATTTTAGGGTAGAAGGTTAGATCTAACCTGTTTTCTAACCTGTTTTCTACCCTCGTGAATTTTCATGAATTTTCCCGAAATAAAAAATAAAGTTAGTTTTATTTCATTTATTTTGTATGTAAAGACATGATTTCAGGGATTTTTTTGACGAAGTGAAGGTTGACACTTCGTCAAATTTTATAAAAAAAATTAGCGTTATTTTCTGACTTTCACAAAAGACCAAAAATAAACGCTTTACATGTATTTTTCAGCAACTTCGTCAAATAATTTTATAGCTTTATCTATCTCATCTACTTCAAACGTTTCTTTACCTTTTATGGGAGCACCATACATTTTCTCAAACTTTTCAAGTAGTTCTGTTTCAGCAGCTCTCATATCATTAGCAAACACAACCTTGACTCTATTGACTGTACTGTCATATCTTTGAGTTATATTATATGTTCTTCCTATCTTATATCTTTTTGTATTGAAGTCCTTCGGTTTCTGAACGATGTAAAGTAAGCCTTCACTGCAACGTTCCGTATCGAATGAACCATATGTTATGAAGTTATATCCAACAACTGTGGTCTAACCATAACAAAACTATTGGTATAAGACTTTTGTCGATGAGATATGCTGTAGTTCCATAAATCTTACCGATATCATAAGCTCAGGATTTTCTTTTGTCAAAATTTTTCTGAGTAGAAGCAATTCTAACCCAGTCCTTCGGTCTCTTTCCAGATGGAGATAAAATGTCTGACAAAGAATATTTGTTGTATTTCTTTGAGTATCTTACGTTTAAATCACCTATTCTAACCAATTTGGTGTCATTGTCTATCTTTTTAACTGTTTCAAACTCAATGTTTGACATTTCTTTCTTTAAGTCAGCATAGTCGTTTCTCATTCTTTCTATCTCTTTGACGGAGTAGTTATATTTCCTAATTGCCGCTTTACATTTAGAACATTGCGGGTTCATTTTTGCGTTATATTCTGAAACCTTACCTGCTAGAACAACTAAAGCGTCAATTGCTCTCTTCATCTCAAAACATAGCGGGTCTTATTTGTTTGTTCCATACTTTGCCTCTTCTATCTTTATCTCTTATCTGCCATACACATTCAGCAACTAACGAAACAAAGTTGTCGTAGGTCTTAAATTCTTCAGATTTATATATGTCAGAAACATTCTTATATACCATGTCGCAATCTTTGTCCATAACCTTATGGTTGCAATGAAATCCAAGGAATTCATAGTTTACCTTTCGTATGAACTTCTTTATTTCTACTGAGTCAGTTGCTTTGACTTCAATTTCATCGAATTCAGGAATAGTGAGTTTTTGTTGTTGGATTTCAGGCAATTTGGGTAAATGTTCCACCAGGTCCTGCATGTCGTAAAGATACTGTTCATTTTGTTCATCTTTCGCACAACAGTCCAAAGTACTTGTTAAAAGTTCCTGCTTTATCTTCTGGATTTCTGTTTCAAAAGTATATGAAGAAGGAATGAAGCTTTTCATTTCTACTAACATAGATGTTGGATTCATGACTAACGAGTTTGGTGCTGTTGTTTGAATTGTTGTTTGTGCTTCGACTGACATTTCTGTTCTTTTATACAAAATAAAAAAAATAAAAAAATAAAACTAACTTTATTTTTTATTTCGGGAAAATTCATGAAAATTCAAGAGGGTAGAAATGAGGTTAGAAAACAGGTTAGATCTAACCTTCTACCCTAAATTATATTTTTGGGTCCTTTACGCTCATTACGATGAAGAAGTCTTGACAAAACATTTACGTTCATGTTTGACAAAGCATGTACGAAGAAGTCATGAAAATTCAAGAGGGTAGAAAACAGGTTAGAAAACAGGTTAGATCTAACCTTCTACCCTAAATTATATTTTTGGGTCCTTTACGCTCATTACGATGAAGAAGTCTTGACAAAACATTTACGGAAGAAGTCATGACAAAACATTTACGAAAGAAGTCATGACAAAACATTTACGAAGAAGTCATGACAAAACATTTACGAAGAAGTCTTGACAAAACATTTACGAAGAAGTCTTGACAAAACATTTACGAAGAAGTCTTGACAAAACATTTACGAAGAAGTCTTGACAAAACATTTACGAAGAAGTCTTGACAAATTCAAGAGGTTAGAAAACGTGTTAGAAAACAGGTTAGATCTAACCTTCTACCCGACATTCTCGTCAAATACAAAAAAATGACACTTTTTCATTATATAACTGTTATTTTTTGACGAAGTGAACGTTTGCACTTCGTCAAAAAAATCCCTGAAATCATATCTTTTATACAAAAAAATACAAAAAATGACACTTTTTCATTATATAACTGTTATTTTTTGACGAAGTGAACGTTTGCACTTCGTCAAAAAAATCCCTGAAATCATATCTTTTATACAAAAAAATACAAAAAATGACACTTTTTCATTATATAACTGTTATTTTTTGACGAAGTGAACGTTTGCACTTCGTCAAAAAAATCCCTGAAATCATATCTTTTATACAAAAAAATACAAAAAAAATGACACTTTTTCATTAGATAACTGTTATTTTTTGACGAAGTGAAGGTTGACACTTCGTCAAAAAAATCCCTGAAATCATATCTTTTATACAAAAAAATACAAAAAAATGAAATAAAACTAACTTTATTTTTTCTATCTTAAGGAAATTCATGAAAATTCACGAGGGTAGAAAACAGGTTAGAAAACAGGTTAGATCTAACCTTCTACCCTAAATTATATTTTTGGTGTAAATTTCATTGACTGACTGACTGACGGCACAAAGTGGCATAACGAAAACATTTACGAAGAAGTCTTGACAAAACATTTACGAAGAAGTCTTGACAAATTCAAGAGGTGAAAAAAGAGGTGAAAAAACAGGTGAGATCTAACCTTCTACCCTAAATTATATTTTTGGTCCGGGAACAAAATGAACGAGGTCAGGATGTATGCAAATACCTTTGAATTCATTCATAACACCCTTTGTAAGCTCATAAAATGCTTGTTTTGAGGTCGAGCCACTTTTGGCTCCACCGTATTCTTTCAACCAAAACTCAAGAATTTCCCGCATGAATTTTGTATAAAAAGCAACCGTCTGAATTCCGGCGGTTGCTATATTCTTCACAAAACATTTACGTTTAGTTTACGAAGAAGTCATGACAAAGTTATGAGGGTGAGAAAACGTGTTAGAAAACGTGTTAGATCTAACATGTTAACATAAATTATATTTTTGGTCCGGGAACAACTTTTCTCTCAATTGGAGCTGGGGCATACTCTTTGCGTAAACGGTTCAGACCTTCTTCGAACTCTTGGTCTCTCTTCGATTTGGATTGAGATTGGAATTGCTGGGGTGGAGCTTGCTGGAACATCCAAGGGTTGGGGCAGTAAGGCATAGGCAGAGGAGGGTAGTTCGGGAAGCCTTGTGGTGGGTAGTAACCTTGAGGTGGAAATTGGTAGAAATTCGGAGGTACTTGCTGGAACTGAGGTTGCTGAGGAGACTGTTGTGGTTCTTTAGGTTCCTCTGGTTCGGGAATGGACTCGGTTGGTGGAACGTCAGTCATCTGTTTGTGTCCTGTCGGAAGGAAAAACTTTTCCTGTTGGAAGGAAAAACTTTTCCTGTTGGAAGGAAAAACTTTTCCTGTTGGAAGGAAAAACTTTTCCTGTTGGAAGGAAAAATTTTTTCTGAATTTCGACCAAAAAGTTCTCAATTTTCGAAAATTTGAATGGTTTACGGACGGACAACTGGAAGAGTTCTTCCTGTCGTCCGGAAAATTTTTTCCAGTTGTCGGGAAAATTTTTTCCAGTTGTCGGGAAAAACTTTTCCTGTTGGAAGGAAAAACTTTTCCTGTTGGAAGGAAAAATTTTTTCTGTCGGAAGGAAAAACTTTTTCTGTCGGAAGGAAAAACTTTTTCTGTCGGATGGAAGGACTCGGAATGCCAGAAGGATTTGACGAGGCAATTTACCTAATTTAAATTAACGACTGCGTAAAAGACTACTTGCGCAAGGTCATGAAGCCCAAGGTCAAGTTCACCACTATTTCTGGAAGGGCTGTCTTGAATCTCGAGACTTCGACCGGAATTCCAATTCAAATACCAGAAAACACTCCTTTCGACGACATAAAGGACGCCAAAAGAGAAGCTCTTGTTAAGTTCCTAAACAAACGTCCTTGGATAAAAATACCAAACAGAGAGAGTCCAATTCCACGAATTATACAAATTCTCAGAGCACTGTTCCACTTCTCGGGTCAACCATTCTACATAACCTCAGAAGGCGACATCCAACCAGTTCAGTAAACCTTAACGTTTAACTTCACTTTTTTATGTTTTTTGTGAAAGTTTTAAAATAAATTGTTTTCGAGAGTTTTAGACCATGTTAGAAAAGTGGTTAGAAAACGTGTTAGATCTAACATGCTACCCTAAAAGTATTTTTCAATACTTTTTCAGCACTTTTCCGTAGTTATATATGAAAGACAATTCGAGATAAAAGTCATAGTACAATGGAATAATATGTTGCACACCATTTGTTGTGAACCAAACTTGAAAGTCAGAGAAACTGTTACTAGGTGGTTCGTAGAATTTAGAAGCAAAGTCATAAAAGTCCTTACCAATACATAGAAAACTATTGTTGCTTGAACTGAAACTTGCATGACACATAACATTTTGAGGGTCAAACACGTTTCTATAAACTGTCAAATCTGCTGGTGGAAGTATAAATTTAAATGGACCATTGGTGGTAATGGTTCGTTCTGGTTTAGTAACCGAAGAAATTGTGCCCAAGAACGTTTGTCTACTTTCCAAAATAAAAACTCTGTATCTCTTGGAGGGTTAATTTCAATCTTTTGAAATGAAACGGTGGAGTTCATCTTGTCATATTCTAGTTTCAGATAGTATGTTCCATTTAGTAAAGAGTCGTATTTTTCTTGAAATTCCCAATAATATTTGTTCATTTGAGTTTGAAAGTCATTTAGAGTTTTCTCAAGACTTTCGTCTGAACGAACTGTAAAGATCCTCATTTCGTCAAATTTGTCTATAAGACCATCAGAACCTTTATACTGCCCATGAAAATATACTGCGAACATAAATGCGTTAGTTCTATTTGAAAACAAAACTCTTCTAAATCCTATTGCCTTTGCATCTGAAGGACTTTGAAGCCAACGAATTGGATAGTCAAACCTGTATGTTCGGGATGAAATTTCTTCATCTGAAATAGTCCTACCAGCATTTGTATAGATATAGTCTAACGGTTTTGTATCTGCTACTTTTGTTCTTTGTTTTTCAACCTGAAGCATTTAATATATGTAAAAATATATTGTTTTAAAATGGTATGCCATTTCATATTTCTCATCTAACAAACAAGTTTCCCAACGGTCTTCTCCAACAAACTCAGCGTACATTTCAAATAAAATAAAAAAATATTTTTTTCTCTTTACTTTACATAACCGCCTGCTGCCATAAGTCTTTGACGCCAACCCATACCAGCTAATGAAGGTTGACTTGGTTTAGTTTGGAAACTAAACTTTGGTTTTGGTTTATCTTCAGTTTTTGGTTTTTCTTCTTCTATCGGTTTTTCGTCACTTTTCGGTTCCTCTGACTTTACTTCACTTGCAGGAACAGTTGTGTCGTCAACATCTTCATAAATATCATATGCCATTTGTTTTTGTTTTCCTTTCAACTTTTTGTGTTTGTTGTAAAGTTTAGAATATTTCGACTCTAAGTCAATGAGATGTTCTATAATGAACTGTTGGTCAGTGAAGTAAACTTTTCCATCTGTTGTCTCGAAAGCTCCTTCAGACTTCAATATTTTATTTGTGAGAGTCTGTTTCTTTTTTGAGATACTAGCCGTTCCATTTTTATGAAAAGTGACTTTGTAGTTAGGGTTTGTATTTCCAGACCTGGCACTTTCTATTATTGAATTTTTCTCTTCATCTGTAAGTTCTTTGACAGGTTTTGACAATGGTTCTGAACTTTTTGTTTGTGGTGTCAAATCTACCGTTTCAACTTCTTCGGTCATTTCATCTCAGTAAAAAAATTTAGTTTGGTTTGTTTTCAACTGGTTGTTTAGGTTTTTTAAGTCGGTCTAAAACTTCCTGAGGTATAGGAAGAACTTGACAAACACGTTGTGTAACTGCTGGAAGCCGACAAATCCATCTTGAACCCATTTGTCTCAATGCTGTATTGTTCATTTCATCTCAGTAAAAAATTTTACATTCCCCACGTTTGAGGCGGTTGAGGTTGGTTATTGTTTACCCACTGTTGTGCATGGTTATATCCTCTGTTAAAGAATCTTTCACCTTGGTTCATATAGTGTCCTGCTTGGTTATAGTAGTCATTTGCTTTGTTATAATAGTTTCCTGCTTGTCTTCCTACATTGTCCATCCATCCTTGAACTTTTCCTCTTGTTTCAGGATTTGGAATAAGATTTGTTGCATCTCGTGCTACATCCCAACCTTTCTGTACAGTTTGTATAATAGGTTGTGCTTTCTCTTTAAGTATACCTAATGTACTCAAAATCTTCCTTCCAACTCCAAATACACCTCTGGCTATTGTTCCCACTGCGGGCAAAAATCTGGATGCAACTCCTGCTAATGCGCCAAATAAACCCATTTCTTATGGGTTAAAAAATGACGAATCAAACAAGGACCCTATGTTTCTAAAGCGACAAAGAAAGCACTCATGGTAAAAATCTTTAGTTCAACACCAAATGCTTGGTTTATGGATATCTTGGAAAACATTCCGAGGTATAGAGAAGATGGACCACCATACTGGCTAATATTTGTCGGTCAAAACACAAGATACTGTGAAGCCATACCATTATGGTCCAAAAATATTTTAGATGTGAAAACTGCTTTGACAATATTCGTTGACAAATACCATCCAACAAAACTGACATCTGACTGTGAAAGTTCTTTCAAATCAGATGATGTAAAAAACTATCTGCGTTCAAAAAATGTAAACCAATATTTCATTGTCGACCAAAACCATTCTGCTCTTGGTGTCATTGACGGTTGTATAAAAATGTTAAGAGACTTAAACCAACCACAAGGTGGTGAAGCAAATGAAATGTCATATGACGACAAATATAGACACTTCTCCATGGCAAAGATGAGACAAGTTTTAAATATTTACAATAGCCGTAAACAAAAAGGTTTGGAAACCACTCCCCCGAAGAAATGAAAAACAACCCTGACTTAGAGAAAGACTATATATTTAATAATTTAGTCAAAAGAGACAAACAAGAAAGAATGCCGGGCTTCAAACTTCAGAAAGGTGACAAAGTAAAAATAGAAATACCTAAACGCGACCCATATGAAAATACTATTGACTATGACAACAATGGGAACCCGACAGGTACTCACATTCGTGTTCGTAAAAATAGAAGAAAGTATACAAGAGAATATTATGAAGTTTTAGGCAAACATGGCAAAATGTACACACTGCAAGCAGAAGATAAAACTACTATTGTCAGACTCGTTTCAAACTTGTCAAAGTTCAAGGTGGTATACTTTCAAAGACAGTTCCTAACAAATATAAGACAACTCCTGACGAATATGCAAAGAAGTTGAAAATGACGACTAAGCATTTCTATACCATGCGTAAACTGTCATGTAAGGTGGCATGTAGTCTTTACTTTGTCCCGTTGTTTGCGTATATCCGAAACGCGATGTGTATGGTTTCCTCCTCCCTCAGTGTTACTCCAGTAACAATTTATAGCAAACTTAACGTTGTCTTTAACATCATATCCTTTACCTTTTGTCATTGCTGACCAATCCCAATATCTATGCTTATGCCAACCTGCTTGAGATGTACTTAAATCTATGTAGTGACTGTGCGCAGGTAAATTTTCACCTGAAATCGTTTTACTTCCACCTGTTTCCTTTGAAGAGTTTGCACAATACAAAAACCTGTCGACTATTTGAGTCCAAGTTCCAAAACCCAGAACTGTTGCTGGATTTGTTGAATTCATTGACGTATAAATAGAGCCTATAGGATACAATGTTTGAAGTATTTCTGTCTTTAATGTTTGAAGCTCTGTTTTGTCTGCTTTCTTATCTAACATTGTTGGTAGTTCATATGCTTCAAAGTTTCTGGCATGATCTTCGATATTCCTGCAACTGCTATCTAAATTGTTAAGAGTATCTTTTACGCTTGTACTCGGATTCTCTAAAGGTGCACTTGAACCAAGGTCAAAGTTCAGTATTATGTCGTCTGCTCTAACAGTTGTAAAACTTGTATGTGTATGGTTCTTGTCAGCTTTAAGGTCTAAACATCCTGAAACCCATCCTGTATCAGCTTTAGTTTTTAAAATCTTTGTTGTCCGTTCATGGTACCATTCAACCATTTCTTTAATTTCTTCATCTTTTTCATCAACGTAAACCAAATTTGCCTTCTTATTTAAATCACTAGCCACACATGCTAACTCATCGTTAACATATGTTTTATCTGCTTTCTTTTCAAGGCTAACGTTTAAGTTTGTAATATCAGATATAGTATGTGTATGAGTCTTTTTAGAATATTCTTTGTCAGCTCTTGTCACTTCACTTGACATTTTATTGTCAACATATGTTTTGTCTGCTAGTTCAGGATGAGTATGTTCTTTTGTTGCATATGTTGCATCTGCTCTGTCATGTTCTTCTTGAACTTTTTCAATGACATATTCTTTGTCAGCTTTGTTGTCAACATCTGCTTTCAAAAGAAGTTCATTTATAGGTTTCTCGTTTAAAGTTCCTTTTGTTGGATTTATACAGACAGTATGGTTCTTCTTGTCTTGAAATAGAAACTCATCTGTCATTGGGTTTAATGTCAGTTTTAAGTTTCCTTCTTTCAATGACTCAGATATCTTAGAATAGTTTGAAAAGTTTGTTGTGTTCTTATTTAGAGCTTGTATAATGAGTTGTCGGTTGTGTTGTATTTCTCTTATGGAAGCAATATCTTTCGACATTTTTATTCTAGATAAAATATGCTTTCAATAGAAAAAGAAAATTCAAGAGTTGCTACAACTAAACCATTAGATGAACTTTTTACTAATGTCGGTCAAAAGTTTGAGACAGAGACCGTAAAGCATGAAGGCTATCGTTTTGACTACCCATTAAGATGGTTAAGAGACCCATCTGTCACAAAAGCTATTGGCTTTCGTAGAATGAAGTTCATTTCAGAAGCCATACATGGTTTCCCATTTACGGTCGGTTTTGAAGTTCGATACTATAACAAAGAAAAACGTACGTATGAGAAATTTGAACAGGGAAAACTTTTACAAGTTAGTTTGCTTGTAAACTTAGAAACAACTCTTCAAGCTTTTCAAGAAAAAATAAACGATATCTATATCGAATATGCAAACCAGTATAACATTGACGAGGGAGAGTACCATCTCGATATTATTTATGACAGGAAAAATGCAACTGTTAAAATCAATAAAATAGAAGACCTTGGAGAAAACGTTTATATTTCTACAAAATATAACAACTTGGCATGGTATAGATTTATGAGGATGTTAAATCAGCCTGCAGAATATCCAGTACACCCGGACTTTTATGAAGTCGAAAACCCTAATGGAACATATGAAAATGTTTTCGACCCAGATGCTATTATCGTTCATGCTTCATTTTCTGGTGCACAAAACTCTTTCTTATGTCTGATGAATGATTTTTACGAAAAACCTACAAAGTTATATGAACCGCCGAGTGGAAGTATTTCAGACTTTCAAGTATGGTTTACTACAGATGGAAGAAAAAGAATAATTCCATTATACCATGCGTTTTACTTAGAACTTAGTTTCATATACAACTACTATCGAACGGTAAAAATATAATTTTTTAATACGGTTGAGGTGTTGGATTTGGTTGCCAACTAGACTGTGGTGCAGGTTCAGGCTGTTGTATAACAGGAGCTTGTTCTTCTGGTTCAGGGTCTTTAGGTATAATACCAACGAACTGACCTACTCTTTTACCAATATTTTTGACTCCGTTCCAAATTCCTCTTCCTACGGTTTTTATTCCATTCCATATACCTCTTCCAACTCTTCTGAAGAAGTTTCCAATACTACTGAAGAAACCCATTTTACTATATGTAAAAATCTAATGTCCACCTAGTCTTTTACGTTTCCTGTTGAGTTCCATAGCATTCTTTAACTGGAGCTCATACATTCTGTTTCTCCTCTGGTAGAAAACATATTCTGGGTCAACTCCTGTGTTCGCGTCATCTGCATAAAGTTGTTTATATCCCACTTCAGGGTTTGTATAAAACTCTTTCCATCTCATATTTGCATACCATGGTGGCAAACCTAACGCAGCGTCATTTGACATGGCAGTTTGCATTTGTACATCTGTTGGCACTTGACCATAGTTTGCCATTGCAGTTTGTATTCTAACTTCATTTGGAATATTCTCTGGGTTTGGTTGTCCAGGTTGCTGTGCATTCGCTAAGTTCTGTGCGTCCATTTAATATTAGATAAAAATATCTCTTACGAGTACATATGCTGAACATTTGCAGGCATTGGTTCATCTTCATATTCTCTGTACTTTTCTGCCACGTCAAATAAATAAATGACACAATGGAAAAAACCTAAAACTAACAATCCGATTTCAAACCACATTTACTTACTAGTAAAATTTCTTTGTTATGACACTTTCTCCGGTTTATAGGACCTCTCTCATATTCTATCTTGTCATATCTAAACTCATAGTCATGTATGTCCTCTAACCATCTCATAACGGTTTCCAAACCACTTTTATCGGATGTAAAGTAAAAGCATGGATGGTTATGTAAAACGTCTAAAGTTTCTAAAGAGTCTCTCAAAGTCCAGTCTACTTGGTATTGAAAATCCCATGTGTTAAAGAACGGCGGGTCCACTATAAAGAAAACATTTTCCTTGTCTTTATATTTTTCATACAACTCTGTCCAATGACATCTCACAAACTCTATACCCTCAATATATTTTTCTATGTCCTCTTTGAAAACATTTGTATAGTTAAGATATAAAACATTTGACATAAGTGTTTCAATGTCATGAACTCTTATAGAACCACTATATAATAGTCTAGCAGATATACTATCCCAGTCTATATATTCTGCTTTTTTCAAAACCTCTCTCACAATATTTTTCTTATCTAATGGTATACGTTCCATCTTACCTATAGGTATCTTTTCTTTTAACTCTTTCAATATATTGTTTGTGTCTGGAATATGTTTGAGACGGTTCATATAGTTGTCGAAGTCATTGCATATAATCTTTGAGTCAGGAAATACGGTATGACATAAATGGGATATATAGAAACTTCCACCGAACAAATCTACAAATGTTAGACCATTCGGTAGTTTCTTAAGTTCTCTCAATATAATATCTTTACATCTACTCTTATTTCCAAAGAACGGTAACGGTGGTTTTGTAAAATTCATTTATATATAATAATAAAAATGTTTTTACCTGAAAAGTGACAGAAAAGTGACAAAGCATGAAAACATATATAATTTGTGAAAAGCTCCTGGAAGACCCGTATATAAGAACTTCATTTATACTAAACATCTTCAGGGCTAGAAGGGGCGCAGCCCCTGGAAGCCCCACTACCTTTTTTTTTTTTTTTTTTAAACCAGGTACAAGATTATATAATTGTATTTTCTATCCAATTATTCATATAATATCTTATCCAGAAAAAAAAACTTGATCAATACCAAATGATTTTTTAACTAGTAAATAAAGTATTTTCTTTACACACACATTGTATATCATAGTTTTTTTTTTGGTTTCGCAAAACATCCAAAAACAAATATGCTATAAAAGTGACAATTTTAGCAAAACGAAACCCTTATTCTCAGATTAAGAATATGATAGTGATTGTTGTCACTTTTTAGAATTGAATTGATTTTATTGCAACATTTCCATTTCAGCTATTTTTATTCGAAGGAAAACCTAAATGATTGTAAATCTGAATAAGGTTATTTTATTTTCCTCAAATGCCCCTGAAGATGACTTTCTATGGACCAATTACTTTAATAGCCAATTTTCAGGTCAAAAAACTATATGCCAAAACTGTAATCTAACTCCAGATCGAGGTCAATATTACTTAGATGAGTGCAGTTTTTTTGATGATAAAGACGGAGTTATCAATTTTACTGATATTTCTAGCACATCATTCTTACATAATCGGTGTTCTTTTAGTAATTGCACTTCATCAACAGATGGAAGTTGCGTTTACTACGTTATTGGGAGCAATAGTTCCATTGTACAGCGCAAATTCTGTTGTACAAAATGCCAAAGCTCTAAAAAAGGCCAATTTTCATATACAGCAGTTGGAGGAAATAACTTAAGGGTGCCGGAAAGTGAGGTGACGCGAGTATTGCTCATAACTTCATTTGTAGTAAAGATATTAATGATATTGAAACATATATTAATAGGGTATATACTAAGGTTTTTACTTCTATGATATGGATGTCTTGGATACTTCCAGCATGAAGAAAAAGGCTTCGCAATTTTCGAACATGCGGACCTATCTAGTCCCTGGTTTTTCCATGGCAAGGGCTGATACTCCAGAAATGATATCTAGGTACATGATACTAGATATTTTACAGAAAACATTTGGCACTTGTTAAAAAGTGTCGAGATGCAATTAGTGGGTAACTTCAAAACTAAGACCGATTGCACTACCATCTCACTGGATTCTGCTAATTACTATTGGAGAACAAATCTGATTGTAGCGATTTCCAGCCGAAACACCCTCATTCAAAATTTAATTAGATTTGTATCTAGTCCTCCAGTATTGTGTTCAAGCCAGTGAAACACATTAAATACAAAATTTCAATAGTTATACTAAAAGTTTTACAGAACAAATTTTATTTTCCATTTTCATATCTTGAGATAAATGCACTTTTTCCCTTCCAGATTTTAAAAATTTTCAATGATTTTGTATGTTTTTGATAACCTTATATTCATAATCATCAATTTTACTTAGTTTTAATATGATATTATGATACATCATCACATAAGGTTTATATCCATATAAGTAAATCAAAATAAAAATGATTTTATGGGCTTGAAAAGTGATGTTTTTATAATAGCTTTCACTTCACTTTCCGGCACCCTTAAACTATTTTATTGAAAGTTCCCTATTCGATTTAGGGAAAATGTTGGTAATGCAGTAATTTATGCAAAAGATGGAAATATTTTTGTTTCATCAACAAATTTCTCATCAAATAAAGCTAAAGAAGATACTGCCGGTTTTTTTTAAAAGGGTCAGAGAATAACTATAAAATAACATTTAATTATTCAACTGTTGTTAATAATAAAGGAACAGATGGATGGGACATTCTATTTTTAAAATATAATTCTTTGATTGATTCAAGTAATATTTTAAATAATACCCTTATAACATCAGCAAATGGAAGTATTTATCATAATATAAATTCTCTTACTATAAAAAGTTGTTCATTTATTAACAACACTGTTTCTGTAAGCGCACATTTGATATATAACATTGATGATCAATTAACAGTTGATAGTTGTTACATTGATAAATCGATTTCAAAAACATTTTATAATAATGTAACGCCTAATAATACAAGAGAACTATTTACTAATAAATTGATTCATCACTCAACAGATAATTGCCAAGCAGAATTTGCAATTATCAATAAAAGTATTTCTAAAGTTAAAAAGCTTTCTCTTTTCTTAATTTCTTTAATATGCATTAAAAAATCTTCATAATATAAAATGAAAGATTTAGACATATTATAAAGTGTGATGCTCTCGATTTTTAATGGAGTTTAAACAAAGGAAAATTAAATGATCTATAAAACGGTTATTTTTGCTTCTAATGTCGAACAGAATTTGAATCAAAAATAATTGTCTGCAATAGAATTCCAACTAAATTCCAAGACTTATAAACATTATAATGAATTTATTGCAACATGCATTAGAATAACTGTTTATAAGTAATTTCTGCAAAATATGGGAAAATGCTAGTTTCATCAACAAATTTCTCATCAAATAAAGCTAAAGATGATACTGCAGGAATTTTTTATAAACCATTACAGAATGACTTTTTAACAACATTTAATTATTCAACTGTTAAAAATCCGTGAATTCCTGAGGAATTCGGAAAAGGTATATTATATGAAGTATATTGGATCTTATTCGAATAAAAAGGTTTATTTGGATTAACCGACTGTAATTCGAATAAAGTCCATATGTAATTATGATTACTTTTGTAATTAGGAATAATTGAGTTTCTCGGAATTGAAAATTGAATGGAAATTCCAACCTTAATTCGTAATTCCAACCTTAATTCCTTAGTAATCAATTCAATTTCAATTCGAATAAAGAAGGTCTTATTCCAACTGAAAATAATAATAGGAATTTGGAATAAACTCAATTATAAGAATTAGGAATAGGAATATCGAATTACGAATATTGGATTGATTATATGAATAAAGGTAGGGGAAAAATTTAGGAGAAAAAAGGTTGTGCCTTCAACAGAATGACATTGCCTTCAATTCTGGTGTATGAGGTTAATTTTCAATGATGCTTCACCCCAGTGATCGGAAATTTGAATGGAAGTCAGCTTTAATTCTTATATCAATAAAATTCAATGATCTTATCATCTGCAATATGAAGAGCTGTTATTCCAGCAATATCTTTCTCATTGAAATTTACACTATGAAAAAAAATTCAACTCTTTCTTTATTATAATTCCATGCTGCCTAATGAAGAGCAGTTCTTCCTTCTTCATCTTTTTCATTGATATTTGCACCATGGTGCAGAAGAAACTAAATTAATAATTCTTTATTATTTTGTGCTGCAGTATGAAGAGCAGTTCCTCCAAAGTGATCCCTTTGATTGATATTTGCTCCAAGGGAGAAAAATATATACAAAGTGATGGAATATCAAACATCACTGAAAAAGCAAAACTTTATGTTAATATTACAAGTTTGATCGGAATAGATAAAAATGATTCAAGATTATTATCAGGATTAGACTAAAAAATCATCCTTCATGATTAATATGATCATTTTAAATAAGGAACCTAATTAATCTGCTATTTTATTTAGTCAATTCCTTAATCCATTTCCTAATTCCATTTTGGAAATGAATATTCCTAATTCTTATAATTGAGTTTATTCCAAATTCCTATTATTATTTTCAGTTGGAATAAGACCTTCTTTATTCGAATTGAAATTGAATTGATTACTAAGGAATTAAGGTTGGAATTACGAATTAAGGTTGGAATTTCCATTCAATTTTCAATTCCGAGAAACTCAATTATTCCTAATTACAAAAGTAATCATAATTACATATGGACTTTATTCGAATTACAGTCGGTTAATCCAAATAAACTTTTTTATTCGAATAAGGTCCATTGATAATGTAAAGTAACGAATCCCTCAAAATTGAGAGGGTAATTCTCCCCTCTCAAATTAACGTACATTTTGGTGCACCCTTAATACCATGCGAATTAAGACTGTAGTTCCTTCCTCTCAATTTAAAAAATTCAATTATCTCCCCGAATATGAGTTATTAAGGCAATTATATTTGTATATGATATGATGTTGTTATATACTATTATAATCTATATTTGTTCATTATATATCTATATAAGAAACTTATTTTTGAAAATTGAATTTTTCAAAATGTACGACGAAACGTCGTTCTTAAATCAAAAATGCTGTATAAATTTATAGTATATACTTATGAGATTTGCACTATATCAGCAAAATGGAATTTAATAATGAATACATATCATTTTTAGATGAATATATAAAAAGCAAAAAATCACTTTTTAAGAAAAAATAAGCAAAATAACTTAGAGCAATATAATAGATTCGACATATATTTATAAGCTCTATTTGTTTACTATACGAATTCAAGATCAGGATAAAGTGGTGATAAAATGCAAAACTACATAATTGCTACCTGACAGTTTTTATTAGATCTACACAACAAATCAAAAAACTTTAGTCCACCTGTGTAATTTTTTTCTCATATAAGTCAAGTTTATTATAATACTATTTATTTGCTTGGAAACTTATCTCAGTTAAAGTTTTTAGAATCGCATGACATCTATACAAAATTCAATTTTTGGCGCCAATAACTCGATATCTATATCTAATAAATGTTATTTATTTATTGATATCAAAGTGACTTAATATGCCTCATTCATTTGTTTTATTACCTTCGAAATAAAATTACATTTCACAATTTGAGCATTCAAATTTTGATAAAATCAGTCAAAAGAAAAATTCATATCTCAACACTTGAATGAGAAATGTTAGTCCAGCTGTGTAATTTTTTAGGAATTTAATGTATATTCTATTGAACTTATTTGATTGCTTTGAAATACATCATACATTAAAAAATAAGATCTGCAAAAATGATTTTTTGTCAATTTTTTCATATTTTCTCAAAAATGATAAAGTGTCAAAAATTCCCTATATAGTGGATATATTAGCAAATAAATAATAATAAATATTCATTTCTTGGCTATATTAATATAATTCAGGCTTATTAGTTTTTTTAAAAACAAAAAATAGAAAAAAGAAAATAGAAAGGTGACATTTTTTGTGAAGACTCATTGAATTTACATTAAATTTGAAATGGGTAAGCCTAATTTGAGAACAAAACAATTGTCACATGCTAGAAATTCATGATTTTTCCATCCTTGGAGAAAAAATAATAGTTTAAACACACTATTATTTGTTTTTTCTATACTAGTTGAAGGATTATCATATAAAAGTACAGAAATATTATTTGCATGGAACAATATTGCATCTTCATCTCAAACAACATATTATAGATATCTTCATACACTCGAAAATGCAATATGTACGATGGCACAGCAAAATTGTGAAAAATATTGGAATTTAATTAGTGTAAAGAGTCATACTTATACATTTACAACTTAGATAACATATATTAAACAATATTTTTAGAAATTTAGGCAACAATCAAATTTTAATTTGAATAATCAGACAAAAAGATATAATTTGGAACTAAAATTTGTATATTTAGATTCAGCGTAGTATAAGTATTACAAACATATACAGCAATCATGTGGTACTACAGCCTTAAGAACCTCGGCTGTTTCTTTACTATTATGTTTTAATTCAAAACGAAGAGCTGTTTCTTCATATGTATCTTTTTCATTGATATATGCACCATGTGAAATAAGAAGTTCAATCGTTTCTTTACTAGTATTCAATGCTACTTTACGAAGAGCAGTTTCTCCATTTTTATCTTTTTCATTGATATTTACACCATGTGAAATAAGAAGTTCGACGATTTCTTTACTATTATATTCTGCTGCAATATGAAGAGCAGTTTTTCCATCTTTATCTTTTTCGTTGATATTTATACCATGTGAAATAAGAAGTTCTGCTATTTCTTTACTATTATGCAATGCTGCAATATGAAGAGCAGTTTTTCCATCTGAAAGTTTCTTATTGATATTTACACCTAATGAAAGGAAATATTCGCAAAGGGATGGAATATTGAACATCGGTGAAAAAACCAAGCAGCTGACTAAAAGATTAGTTTGATCGTAAAAAACTAAAAATGAATCAAGATTATTATATTTTCCGCAAGCAGATAAGTCGATACTTATGATATACTCATTCACTAAGAATGTTACAAAATCAATGTTATGTGAAATAATTGCATATTTCATGCATTTTTGATCTGGTTTTTGTTGTTTCAAACATTCGCTCATTATCTCTTGATTTCTTCCCAAAAATGAAAATGTTAGACATCTTTTTGTTATTTCTGAGTTAAATTTAGTTCTTAAGAACTTGAAACAATCAACTGCTCCATAGTAGCAACATAATTCAAGTAATGATAATTCATAATAAGAACATGGATCGAGCAATATAAATCTTTCTTCAGAATATGGATATAAACTACTTTTAAGTGTTTGATTTTCAGCAAATCCTTCTCTTTCAGTGAATGCAATGAATACTTCTAAGTCATTATTCATAATTGCTCTGTAAATTGTATTTTCTTTAAGAATGTCGAGATTTTCTGATTTAAATTTGTTGAAATTAGCAGACTTGTCTAATTTAATGCTATACTCTTTGTAAAACAAAAAGTTTGAAACAAGTTCAACATTACTGACATCTTTGACTTGATAATCATCTGATACGAGTTTGGCAAGAGATAAATATGACTTTGTATAGCGATTATTATACGGAACGATACCCAAAATATCTTTTATTATAATTTGGGGAAGACGCTTCTTTGAATCAATCAAATTCGTTTTGATCATTTTGTAAATCGAGTTTAAATCTTCTTCTTTTTCCGTTTTCAGCTGATACAAAGCATCGTATGAATCAATGTAGTATTTGTAGATACTTCGCAGTTTACTGTATTTGTTCGGATTACTGTCTTGATCAGACATTAAAAAAATTTAAGAAGTAAAATATTACGAAAGAGATCAATTAAAATGCAGTACACTATTTTCTTGCGGTATAATTGCTTTTCAGAGTCAAAAGATCCGAAATAATCAGATCAATTTTATGAAATTTTTGCCCATTTGTATGAGAGAAAATGAAAGGGGGGACTTATTTTTTAGACCAAAGAAGTGGCACCTGAGTATATTGTTTCTGCTTTATCTGATCATTGAAACGGAATTCATCCACGTTATTAGTATGAAAAAATCTTATTAGATAAATTTCATTTTGTAAGAAAAAAAAACAAGATTTTTGTTTGCCAATCACTCCAAATCAATTGATTCTACGAGTCTAGATCAAGGATCATACACAATTAATAATAATATTGTTTGTTTTCAAAAAAGAACTTTTAATGGGCCAAAAATTGAAAATTTTTAATTTCTCTGGTTTAAAGCCAGAATTTGGCCCATTAAAAGTGAAACTACTATGGTGTGTAAAAATGTCAAAGTTTCCCCTCTATATTTTTATTCGAAGAAAAACCTAAATGATTGTAATTTGAATGAAACCATTTTATTTTCCTCAAATGCCCTCAATGTACTTCTTGTTAAGACCTGTGTCGCTGTCAACTGTGTATCGTTCAACTGGAATCATCTTTCGGATTGGACGTTTTCCGAATTTCTGGAGATGATCGATTTCGTCCAAGACATGCTTGGATTCGTTGTCTGATGATTGAACAGGAACTTCAACGGCAACAAGCTGCTTCTCGTTAACAATATCTTCTTTGCCTATCTGTGAATTGAACTTCTTACGAGGAAAAACAATGACTTTCTGAACAATTCGTTTTTTGGCTAGTTACTTGCCGGTGAAAGATGAAATCTTTTCGCTAGCTTCTTCGTTCTTTTGTTGTTCGATAGCAGCTTCGTCATTTGATGCATTACTTTCGTGTGGAACTTTGGCAGCAACTAACTGTTTCTCTTCAACAACATCTTCTTTACCTGTTGATGGATTAAACTTCTTTTTAACAACAGTTATGAATTTGTGGACAACATGACGTCCTTTCATGCGTGGGAATCGCTTCTCTTCTTCAGTTGAAATCTTCTTGACTGGATTCATACGTTTCTTAACAACTGTGACGTATTTATGGACAATACCCCTTTTCGCGGCGTTTACGGGCCATTGGTTGTTCATCTGTTTCACCGTTCTGCATTGCATGTTTGTCTTCTAAATACTCCTTATGTTTATTCTTGTTAACAACTGTGATGAAACTGTGAACAATTTGCTTCTTAGAATTCTTCTTACGAAGGATCTTATTGCCTTAATTAGCGGTCAACGCATGAAATGATTTCATCACCAGTTTGCTTCGCTTCATGAAATTCTTTCTCTTTTTGCTTCTTTTCAATCATTTCCGCAATTTCTTCGAGCAGTTCCAAATTTTGATGACGGTTTCATTTTCTTTAATTCATCATCATCAGCATCATTATTTTATTAAGCATTTCCATCTTTAGCTGATTTCTTTTTATGAAGTTTCGATTTTTTGGTATCTTTAGAATTATTTTACGACGAAACTCCATCTATATCTGTAGTTGTTTTACGACGTGATTTCTTCGGCTTTAGTGGTGAATCTTTCGTTGAATTTCTGCAACCTGAAGTCTTTTTTTTTGAGGAGTCAAGTCATCTTCTGCGTCAGCTTCTGTTTTTCTTATGGAATATGACAAAGTATGATGGAATACTTTTATTTCCTATATGTTTGAAAAAAATATCCATCGTATGCCACAATCAATTGCATAGGGTCTTTAAATACATACAACAGTTACGTTGATGTATTCTTTAATATAAATTCGATGATATCAGATGAATAAAAATTTATCAATTTGTAAAAATGAAAATTTATACATCCTCATTCGCATAAATATATCACAAATGGTTTCAAAAGCATGGATGTTTCATCATTAGCTAAAATCAAAAATTTTCGTGATTTGAAAAAATAACGTGCGATTAGCAATCAATGATAATATTAATGAAGAATTATGATCTCTGATACTAAAGGAATGCAACCTCAGTAACAACGATATATATTTTTTCAGGTTTTACTATAATTTTACTCTCGGAAAAGTGACAAAATTTGTGTATTCTATTCAAAACTGTGTTGAATCTGATAATTGAAAACATTTAATAGATATACAATATTAATCGGTTTTGTAAAACCCCGAAATTTTTGAATACTGCCTTAAAAATCTGGTTAATTCAATGCTTCCACTCCTTACTGCCTTACTCATCTTTTCCTCTATAAAGCACAATGAAGCAGAGGAACAGAAAGCCCAACAGAAACTCCAAGAAAACCCCCAGCAACCTAAATTGGAACAATTTCCAAGAATGGGGCTTAATGCTAGCAATGAATCAAATTCTACGATCGAAAATCCAGGTTCTATCAATGTTACTGGTGATGGCTTCTTCAACGGTACAACCACATCAGAATCTTATTACTACACCCTCGTTAAAAATTCCACAAAAGATACAGCCGGCGATCCTTCCTATACAATTTTGGTTACAAAGAAGGTTCAAGTTTACTATCTCACCTATATTCAGAACTTCTCAGCAATTAAAAACACCCAAACACCAACCTCTCCATACAAATACGTTTTCTTGCACCCAGGTATTCTAGTTGGCGCGCTAGGTGGCATCTTGTTCATTATTGGTGCAATCTACACATGCTGCTTCAGAAAATCAGCCTCAATTAACTACGCTAATTACCTTAAGAACAACAGGGCCGAAAAGAGCTCAGATTCCATGGATAACCTCAACAAACCTACTAGAGCTCGTTCAGGAACTAAAAGAGGCCGAGAACCCGAGCCCAAATCCAAACCTTCTCAAAGACCTAAACCTTCAACGAAAGCGAAAGCCTCGAAGAAGCATAGACATTAATCCTATGTTTAGATTCAGTGGATTATATTTTATATTTTATTGTTTTTTCACTTTATTTTGGACAAACTTAAATAAAAGTTTGAAGTTTATTAATTTTGCTTTTTGACTTATCTCTCTTTCAGGAGGTATTAATATTGGCTTGTTTGTTTAAAGATCTGTCAAGAGACAACAATATTTCTGATGATTTGTGTTTTCATTATCTATGAGAATCAGATCAGCGAGAAGTTCGCTTGCTTGAAGTCTATCCGACTTTGAATTATTTTAACAATTATTTCGAATACTTTTTATTACAACATATTATTTTTAAAATAACTGATATTTGATAATGTGAAATTACTTTTCATTTGGAGGATATGTGAATGCTGTATATACAGCAAGCATTTATGAATTTATGGAAAAAAATATTGAAAACCTTGAATTTAAGAAGGTTAATACTGACTCAGTATAACTTTGATATGGTTAAAAACATTGTTGCTCTTAAACTCAGTTCATATTTTTATGAGTGAATCAGAGAGTAGTAGCGGTGAAGAAGTACAAAGCATTCTTGCGATTAATGTACCAAAGGAAGTGAATAAAAGATACTATAAATTGCTATGGGGGAATGGAGATGAAACTTGGGAGCCTGAAGAGAATTTAACGGGATGTGAAAAGCTCATAGAAGAATTCTTTAGGGATGTCCCGGAAGCTGTTGAAATATATAATGATTCCGTAACAAAAGAAGCTGCTGAAAATGGCTTAATACCAAAATTAAGAACAGTGCTAACAAAAACCAGAAAAAGACCTATGAGAAATCATTTAAGATTTACTAGAAGTACAAGAAATTCTACAAACTCTAGAGCTAAAAGTAAAAAAGTCAATACAAAAATCAAAATTACAAAAATAGTCGATACCCCAATAAAGAATCAATCTGAAAACAATGTCATTACTAATGCTTCGCCTAAAAATAAAGTAAAAGCAAATGAACCTCCTCCACCAAATTATCCTAAAAATAAATTCGAATCTGAAAGTGATTCAATTGATATTAATCTAGTAGAAGAACCTGAATCAAGTGGATCAAACATGGACAATAATACAAATAATTTTAAGGGAACTTTCGAAGAAAATTCTTCCTCATCTTCAGAATTACCATCAATACTTGCTATATATGATAGTCCTATCAAAGAAAATGAAACAAAGTTTGAAGAAGAAAAGAAATCAGAAAGAGAAAGTGATGATGACAGTCAAAATTCAACTTATAAATTTGATACTGAAAGCGAATCCGAAATTGATCAAGATGCGATCTTTGATTCAAGTTTATCGGGCTCGTTAAAGAAAGGAGAGTTATTTAAAGTTAATTGGGAAAATTGTTTCCCAAATCTCGATCGATTTTACGATAATGATAAGAATCTTAATGACTATGCTCAACTTAAGTCAAATTCAGCTTCTTTCCAAGTTTTAAGCGTTTCTTCGATTGATAAAATTTTTGGAGAAGACAGCTACGTTGTTTCCATAAAACTTGCAGATGTACCACAAGAAATGACGATTCCATTAGATCTTGCTCGCCACATTTGCCCAGAAAAAATTATTGATCTATTAGTTTCTTCAATTTAATGTAATTTGTTGTTATTTATAATAAAACTATTAATTAATGTTTGGTTGTAATAATTGAAAGTAAATTTTTCAATTTTATTTTGCAATCTTTAGCCAATGGATTGTAAACATAGTTATTTATTTATATAACAATTTTTATTATATCTATATTACTATCTAAGGCATTTTTCCTGAAAACGATAGTGTCATTTTAATTATTCAGTAGTATTTGTAAGTTGTTCGAGTTCAGCAAGCTCCTCTTTTAGTTTAGTAAGTTCGGAGTCCTCGAAATAGAACGAATTTTGAGCTGCATTTAATAATTCCGTTGCCAGTTCTGTTCTGGTGTTCAAATTCTTGATTCCTGAATTGCAAATCGAAACAATCATTGTAGAAAGTTGTGCTGGAAATTCAATTTTATATTTGTCGGAATGTTCAATGTAAACTCTTCTGAGTTCTTGTGCTTCAGCCTTAAGAGAGTCAGTAGTAGTTTTTGCTTCGTTCAGTCTCATCAAAAGTTGTTCTGCTTTAACAGCATCTCCTTTGGCTTTTGCAGCATTCATATTCGCTTTTATCTTGTTTTCGTTTTCTTTGGATGCTCTCATTTTTTTATCAACTGCTAAAGCGTTCTTTTGGAACCTTGTAAGTTCTTGAAGCTGTGTAAGAAAGATTTGGAGGTCATTAGGGGAAAACTCCATCTTTTCCTGCTCTTCCTTATAAGTTTCCAATATCTTTAGGTTAAATGGGAGTAAATCACTATTCCAAGGTTTCTGTTCTGCTGGCAAATTTTTAATATAAGTTACAAATGCCGTATTATACGCAGAATCCAGTGTTTTTAAGACTTTCGCATTAGTTGAGAGCAAGTCATTTACTGATGTAACCATATCATGGTATTCAGGATACTCGCGAAACTTATTTATTGAATGCATTTGTTTTAATAGAAAATAAAATTCTCAATTTTTTGAATGCAGAAACTCTTGTGTCAGCAGAGGTAATTCGACTCAAAAATTTTGCGGTTTTTGAGTTTTAAGACCTAAAATTATGAAAAATAGAATTGTCATATAGTATAATGCTTATATAACCCATGTTCATTTTCGTAAACTATTCAAAAATCAATCTGCCACCATCGAAAAATATTACTAGATTCATATTAATAAATACATATATCAAAATTGAGCTTTTTTTATTTCTGAGAAATTGTTCGTTATTTGACACGACCACGTTCTTACAAAAAAATATATAATTTTCTTTGTTTTCAATTTTTCGACTTAAATAAAGTGTTTCGAGCATTACAATATCGGTAGAACTGTTGTTATTATTATAGATTTTATCAATTTACCAGATTTAATGGATTTTTACCTAAATAAGAAATAATAATTTTTCCAATTCTTGCATTATAATTATTTAAAGCTAATGTCCTACTTTATTAATGATATTCACTGTATATCACCACTAATTCACAAGCACAATACTCAAACATGACTCAATTGTATAAGCATATTGCACATCAGATTAAATTCTATTTGAATAATTTCTTTTATATGCTTTGTCATATGCCATTGTGTATATTGTTTGTGTGAATGTAGGATAATTTCTAATCCAAATTGCAAATTAAAAAAATTTACAATTCTTTTCTGATTTATCATTTTAAATGATGTTAAATAACATTGTTCTCTTTAACAGATTATTGTTTAATTATTAAATCATCAAATTATAAAAAATAACGAATATACGTTATTTTGCAAAAAGTGCCAATCTCTAATGGAATAACAACTAGGAACTTGATCAACAATCACTCAAATAACAATTTTCCATATGAAAATTCAAAAAAATTACACAAATATTTATATGCAACGTACAGTTTTGTAATTACGAGCTTACATACGCCAATATAATCTTATCAATATTATTTTTACTTAAACAATCAAAACTCATACGACAATACACTTTTCAGAATAATACACCTCAAAAGAATATAGAATAAAAGAATTTTGTTAATTTTTTTTACAAAATGAAATTATTATTTTTACTTTGAGGAGTTTATTTAAGATAAATGCTTGTATTTTACGATTTAAGTTCATATTTTTAGAATTGGCGTGAGAATTGGCTTAATACTAAATTGTGAATCTTTCTATTGCGTATTAGGACATTTATTTAACGAAAATTCTAACGTTGAGAGCTTTAATAATTAGTGTGAAATATGACAAACTTCCAATATTACTTTCTTTTTGTATATGTGATGTAATATTTAAAGAAGAAATCACAGAGAGCAAGTAAAACTAATGTCAATTTATTACCTATCTATCATATATCTTCTACCATAACGTATGGGCTAATTTTATATGAGGACAAAACAAATTGTAATAATTGGAGTTTAATTCATGCAAAATTTTGCTAAATTGAATAGTATATGCATCAGATTCGTAAGGTAGTATTATTTTCTTAATATAAGCTCCCTAAGTCTATTCTATGGGTCACCTCAAGTCGAATGCCTTCTGTATCAGCTTTAAATGTAAATAGTTATATGATGAGTTTTGTTAGTTTAGTAGAATTACACACATTCCAAACATCTTAATTGCTGAGATTCGGAACCAGTTCTTCGAGTTTTTGATAATCGATAAAATAATTATGACTAAATGAATAAATTTTGATAGTCATCTACGTTTACCTGAAGTTTTTATTATATATTTTAAACTCACAGCAATCAAAATTAGGATATAAAATTATCCAATATAAAATTTTCAAATAAAGCTCTCGTTTTTATGTTTTCGAATGATTTTCATCCTGTACAGGTAAGTAAGTAGCAATTATTCAAAAGATAAAAGTAAAAAAATAATTTGATGAAATTAAAACAAGAAATATTAAAAATAATCTATTTATTTAATGGAATTTCATAACAATTTTACTGGTTTAGCTTCTTGAGAGCGATCTTTAACTTTGTATCGTTAATTTTGTTAATAAGATCTGTTTCTTGGTCAAACATAAGAACACGTTGCTGATCTATTGAATTCTTATGTAAGTATTCGTTCGTTCTATATGTATTAAGCTTTCTATCATATTCGATCTGTATTTGGTTGATTTTTTCTTCTAATTTCTTTATTCCGGCTGATCTATCATTTTTATCTCCATTTTCGTATTTAAACTTCATATTTGATCGATCAGGAGTCTTTGAAATTGAAGATTGATTATTTTCACCGTTTTCGCTTTTCTGCTTCAAGGCAGTAATCTTAGATAAAAGAGAATCAATTGTAAGTGCGCTATCATTATTCGCTTCTTGCTCAAATTGCGATAAATTCTCTTTTTTCCACTTCAAATACAAATTTCTTAAAATTCCGTATCTCTTTTGTAATGTCGAGACGTTAGTATCACTTTCTGCATTAGTACGTTTTAATTCTAGTAAAGCATTCTTGAAAGAATTTCTTTGATTCGTAAGATTTTGTTTTTCTTCTTGCCAGCCAATAATATTTGAATAATGACTCATTTGTTGTTCTCTACTCTCGTCCATTGCCTTGATTTCTTCGTCAAGATTGTTCTTTACTTCTTCTAATTCGTCAATTCTGATTCTGCATGATTCTATCTGCAATTTAACTGATTCAATCTCTTTATCTAACGATTCTGGTGATCTTTCTGTAGATAACGTCATTGCTTTCTTTTGAGTCATCGTTGAAATCTTTTTATCATTACTTCTCATATCTCGAGATATTGAAGAAATATCTCCTTCAATACTATGTATCTGTGATCTGATCATTTCGGCCTCGCTATTCATGGACTGCTGGGCACGTCTGCTTTGTTTAATTTTCAATTCCGTTAATTGTAATTTATTTTCCATTTCTGAGTTACTTGCTATCAAACCGTAGATCTCTTTCTCGAGACCTTGATTAAAATCTTTATTTTGATCGGCTTTTTTAGCTGTATCTTCGATTTTATTCTTTAAAGTTTTAATTAATTCTTGATGCTCTTCGTTATATTGTGAAATATCTACAACTGGTTTCTCTCTAACAATTTCGCCAACTGTATTTAATTTTTGCAACGAATTAACTATTCTCTCTTTTTTTAGATTGGATCGGAGCTCTTGAACCTTTATTTTTAGCTCAGCATTTTCTGCTTGGATGTTATCAACTTCTTTTTGTTTTTCGTCTATTGTTTCCATTAATATTTCAAGTTCTTCCCCTTTCTCCTCCATTTTTTATGTAAACTTTTGCATTTTTATATCTTAATATAAAGATCATTAATATATTGGATTCTTAAAGTTTTCCCATAAAATTTTCTAAATATTGCTCAATCTGTTTTCAATAAAATTATTGATTTGTTGATTTGGAAATAAGTATCAATGTGCATTGGACAACGTATATATAGTATGCAGATATATCAATTATCACTCCATTGCCCATTCATTGTCTGTATTCTAATTATGCTGGTTAAACAAATGCTTTAGCTTGATATAAAATATGTGTAAAATATATATCTAAATGGTGATGGAAAGATAATCATGTATAACATCTATATTGAAATCTGCTATTAAAGAAATGAAATCTTATTATTTTGTTATAAATCCAAAAATATGAGAGAATCAATCGTACCATGGTGACACAATATGAGTCTCATTAAGCTTTGAGCATCATTCAGCATGAAATTCAAATGATATTTTCGAAATTCAAAAAATAAAGAGAGAATATTTTTTCTAAATTTCATGAATAAACTCTATAATTTAATCTCTATAAACTCTATATAATTTCTATAAATCTATCAACGTCCAATCATCTTCACGTCTTAGCCAATCACCAGAGATGTCTAAACTAGCAGATACAGATCTAGTCATTTTCCCAAAGTTAGAAATATCTAATTCTAAGCTATCAGGGATTCCTCCTTCGTCTATTGGATGCATTTCCCATTCAGAATCGTCTAAAGTATTTAGTCTCTCTAGAGAGTATGAAAAGGATACTGATTTCATTATTTCAGGAGGCTTTTCTTGTATTTGAACATGTGGTTTTTCTTGAATTATTGATTGCACAAGTTGTTGCTGAGATATCTTCTTTATAGGTGGTGGTAATGGCATTTGATGTTGGGCAGATTTGTTATTTGCTACAGGCTCTGTATCTAAGTCATCTTCTGTGACTTCTGGTAATAAACTCACAGAAAACGATGAAAGATAGCAAAACTCTGTATGGTCGGATGCTCTTCTGACTGTCCATTGCCTTAATATGGCTGGCTCATTCATAAGAGGTTTAAGAATTGAAATAATACAATTACGTGCTTTTGCTTTAGTTCGTAGTGCTACATACCCCATTTGTTGAAAAGATCCATTGATTGATGATTTACATCGACCTAAGAAGGTTTTAAGTTGTCGAGTATTTACACAAATGAAAGGTCCTGCAAAACAAATTCCTGTTAGTATACATCTTTCTTCTCTATGTATTAAATCTCTGTCTAGGAACTTTAAAACTGCCATGAGTTCATTCGCAAAGGTTACCACTCTTCTATCTTTACCTGATGAACTGATATTTTGATGAAAATGGGCTTTTAATTTATTAAATTCGTTTTTATCTTCTTCTGTTAGCTTATTCCAGAAGGCGGGATGCAGTACGCACTCGTGCGTGCGGTGATTCGCCCGCATCGGCTGAAGCATTTTATAAATACAATCTTTACGGCTGTTTTTGAGAGTTTTGAGAGGATCGGTCATAGAGGACATCATTTCAATCTGGTGTAACCAATGAATAATATTCATGATATGTAATTAAAAAATATTTGTTCAAGTGGGAAATATTGAGCATTTGTGATAGATTTGGAGCAAAAATGTCAAAGTGCGAAATATTATCATAGGATTACATGTATGTTCCCATATATCAGGTTTCAGGGGAATTTCCCTTATTCTCAGTCCAAGATAGGACAATTGAAATTTGATTTCGACTTTATACTTCATATCTGCAATGATTAACTTCCTATAGAAGATTATAGGAGCGTCATACCTTTGAGAGATGACAATATCCATAATGATTCAAAAATTGCATTCAATTTAAGATCTATATCTGTCTGATCTAGCAAATTTGTCGAGTTATACCTGATGTGCAATAATAACATAATGAAACATTACAAAATCATATGGTTTGTCACTTTTTTCCTAAATTGTTTTAATTTTTTTTTGAATCGAAGATTTGGAAAATTTGAATAACCCCTTGTGAAGGAAAAATATCGAGAAGGACGATATGGGCAACTTGTTTACCATTCCATTTTCAAAGATGGTGAGAATCGCCAAGAGAAACCCGAGAATCATTTACATCAAACCACCAGTTGATGGAAATGTTAGTGGGTTAATCAAGTGTATTGGTTACAACGGCAATATCATTCACGAAGAAAATTTCGATTCATTCCCCGGACATCCTTTGCAAACTGCAATCCCGAATGGGATAAGCTTTCACGAAGCTGTGTTAAAAGTTTTAAGATTACAGTGGACTGGAAGTTCATCTCATGTTGAGCCTGCTAGAAACAATGCATCTTCAAAAGATTCCAAATCGAAGCATTCTTCTTTAGCTCAAATTCCAAAATCCAGTAACGAATCGCATACAAATGATGATTCACTTCAATATGAAGATTCAGAGATGAGTGATAATTCATATCTTTATAATACTGATGTTTTCTGATGTTTCCTTCAATATGATGTTTGTTGAAACTTAAATATCAGAGGTTTCTCAATATATTTCCTCATTTTTTTAACATCCAAAATATATTGAATTTTTAATCAGGAAGATGCACTTATACTCTTGATAGGAACATACTTCACGGGTGTATCTTGAACGAGAATTCCTAACTATCTGAATACCTCAAAAAGAAAAAAAGCATAGAAAGATATATTGTATATTATCGCGCATATGCCTAATGATAATACTACTCCAGACATGTAATGTGTGAATCTAATCATATGAGGAGTTACCGATTCAATTAGGGAATAAATGCTAGAAAGAATTGAAAATTCCTAATTCTAAGGAGCAAAAACCAAAAGAAACTGGAGGGAAGACCAAAATTTTTGTTACGGGCGTGACCAAGACCAAAATTTCACCAAAAGTGACGCTTTTTTGAGAAAAATCTTTATCTGGGATTTCTATGTATACCACTCATCAGAGCATACTCCATACTATCATACTTTATCTTGATGATGAAGTCTGAAGATTATATAAAAATTGATTATTGATTATTATATAAATATTATGCAATTCTTCAATATGTTGTATAGATTAGTACACTTATTGCAAATCTAGCTTGTATTAATGATTAAATTTATTCATTTAAGTATAATGTATTTCATTTCCACCAAAAATGCTTTTTTATTGTGTAATAGTATACAAATAGATAAATATTATATATTAAAACTCATTTATATTGTGATAACGCTTTAAATGCTTATAAATTGTATTGAATATCAAAGTTATGGAATGAAATAGTCTATTAGTTAAATTAGAACGGGAATAAATATACGTATAGTTAAGCATTAGATATTCTAATGTAATTATTCCAAAATGTCGCAATTACAAAAAAAAAATATTATTACCTAAAAAGTATTGTTTATTCAGCAAACAATGTAAAAATAAAATTATATTATAATTTTGGAAATAATAAGGGTATACATCCAAATTTAATAATCTTGCCTTTTTATATCAACGTAATCAAAGTATGATCTATGCAATTTGTATTTTACCTTTGTATTTAAATTGAAAAAACACATTTAAAATCGAATCTGTTCAATTTGAGTGATTTCTATAATATATTTATATGAATTCGAATTAAATGGAAATATAGTTCGTAGTTGCTAGTACTGGAAATTATAATTGCCTATAGATTTATTGTTCTTTGTGTTAATAAATTATTGAATTTGAAAAATAAATCGATTATTGTATAATATCTTGCGTCATTGATGATAAATCTCCATGTATGTTGAATTTCCGATGAAATTATTAGTTTAATCGAATGATATAAGATTCAAGGTTTGCGATTTTATATGATTTAAGGCTTCATTCAATGGGTTACAATAAAGAACATTCACCTTATTCAAAATTCCGTTTGAAAATCTATTATGTGCATGTTTGTTAAAATGTGTGATGTTCATTATAACAAACAACATAATCTTATGGAAATTTTCCCCGATAATTATGTTATTTATAGTTTAGATTTTCATATACTTTGTTATTTATGCTTAGTATCGTATCTAATACTGTGATATCACAAATTTTGATAATTGAATAGAGGAATTCCCAATTTGATAGTGAAAATGCAATAATATATTAATAAGGATTAAAATAAGACAGGCAAAAATCTCTAAAAATATTTGAATTTTTAAGATTTAATATGAAATTTGTTAAAATTTACATCAAATTGAAGAAAATAAAAAAAAATTGGAAAAATTACATCAGAGAATATACATTATTTTTAGTAATTCATTAGAATTGCTTTCAAATTCATCATAAATTCTGCATTATTAATATTGATAAAATAATACTTTGAATTTTAGTAGGGGGGCACACCAAAACATATAAGTATATGTTTTTCTAAATCTACATATGAGATCAAAATTTCATAAACTAGTTTTATATGGGCGCGTAAAGGGTTGGCGTCCTAAGGCGTCCTGATGTAAACTATTCAATTTTTGAGAAGTTTACACCATAATTGAATAGTTTATGGCGTCCTGAGAAGAGATTTCAATGGGTATGGCGTCCTAAAAATAGAAGAAAATGATTTTTTCTCGATTTTTCTAGAAATTGAATTTTTTAAAAAAGAAAAAAATCAAAACGTATACATTCAAGAAAGACTATAAATGAAGATTTTCTATTTTTTTTCATTCTAAAACATCTTTTTTTGGATAATTTTTTTTTAATAAATATGTAAGAAAGATTGAAGAAAAAGTAAATTTAATTTAAGAAAATTCGTTTTACATGATGTAAGACCCATAACAACTATAAATATTCAATTATTTAAAATAAAAAAAGAAAAACAGATTAAATGTATCTCACATCAAAATCCATTGACCTAAGGATGTTAAGTTTCTGTTTTTAAAAGTTGATATTTTTTTTTTAATTTTAAGAAAATTAATAGCATGTTATTAGACAATAGGAGTGTAATGATATTGACTAAACAGAAATGAGAGAATAGAGATATAATTTTGATAAGCAATATTGCGAACAAATTCTGAAGTAAAATCGCGATCAATAATTGAAAATTACGATCATGTACTGAAAAATGACGATCAAATTGAATGAATAGAATTATATCTAAGAAAAGTAGTAGGATAGGAAGGGTTGTGTGACTTTTTTTGTTACATCTATATATAGACGATGCATTAAAATATATTTATATACTAAACGCATTAAAAAATTAACATTAATTTAAAATAATTTTATTTTATCTTTTATAAAAGAAGCTATATATAGATGATGTCAGATATTCCGCGATTAATTAAACATTGTTTAAATCCTGAATGGAATCAATGGAGTCATAATCAAAGACCTCATAAACGAGTAAAAGATTCACTACCATAATGAAATAAAAAATAAACTTTAAAAATTCATGTCTTACAATTTTGAATAATTTATTTTTATTTTGTATGAAATGAGTGTCAAAACTAACGACGTGAAAACATCAGGATTCACAAATGAGGAAATAAAGGATATATTAGAGGAGGCGGGTTATGAAGTTAGTAAATATTATTTAAGAAATTGTCAAAAATTCGCGGAGTTTTTAAATGAGTTTGATTATGATGGAAAAATGAATAAAGATGATGTTATAAATTTCTTATATCCCACATCTAAAGAAGAAAAACCTAAAGAACCTGATGTTTTCCCTGAATATTATGAAGAACGGATTAAAGATGATGATGAATACGATGAATTTGAAAAACTGGAAAAAATAAGAGATGAAATAGATGAAAAATTAAGGAATTAAGAGAAGTTGAAAAATATAATGAAAATGAAGTAGAGGGTTTAATGAATATCCCAGCTTCAGAATCAGCAGTTCAGAAATCTCATGAAGAAAGAATAAAAATTATGTCTCAGAATCAAACACAAAATTTATTAGATGGTGAAATAGATGAAACACTTTCAGAAGAAGGTACTAAATTTATTTGTAAACATAAGTTACAATTTATTGATAATGAAGAATACCCTTGTATCCTACTTTCACCACCTTTAGATTCCGAAAAATTCAAAAAAGCTCTTAAAAACGTGACATATGCAACTAATACGATTAAGAAAGAAGATCATGATATTTACAAAAATTATTATTTAAATAAATGCACAGGTGTTGATAAAGTTTTTGATTTATTAGATAAAATATCAAAAGAAAACCATTGGAACCTATAAAATTTTGTGTGATTGTGGTTTCATTATTGAAGATACCAATAATGTTTCATATGAAAGAACAGCACCGAAGGAAGACGAAGTGGAAAGGTCTATACCATTCGTTATTAAGAACATAAAAGATATGAAACTTATAAACATTATATTTATTCATTTATTTCAGAAAAAATGGAAGCAACCCATAAAACATCTTCTCATCATTTTATAGCTATTCATACATTCCTTTTCAAAGTTGTGAAATTAAATAAGACAGGAATTAGATTTAATGTATCAGGGTACGCATTCTTGAGTAAATTAAAATGTATTCGTCACGTCGCAGATGATAAAAATTTATGTGTTCTTAATTCATTTTATGGGCTTTAAAAAATAAACTTTATTTTTAATTTTTTATTCTTACATAAATGAACAAAAACGGAACAGCTAAAATGAATGATAATCAAATTAGAGCAGAAGGTAGAAGGTTATTTAAACGCTTCTATAATTCCTGATGGTGTTAATCCTAAAACTCGTAGAAGTATTTAAAATGAAGCAATAGATTCATATGAAGGTTTGACATTTCATCAGAAAGTGAGAGATTAGCGAGAATGTTAAATGTTAATATTGATTTCTATTATTGTGATCCTCAACCAGAAGACGTGGACATAAATAAGGTAGACTTTCCATTAGTGGAATCAATAATGATAGATCCAGAATTTGAAACAGTAAATATTTTATTAACACAGAGTCCAAATGAAAACTTCACGCTGACAGAATAACGACGTTGAAGCACTCACCGGCTATAGAGTTTGTCCATATTGTAAAGAAGAAGTTTATTCTATCCGTGATGATCCAGAAAGGAAAAACCAAAGAAGATTTTTAAAGCATTGTGAGAAATGTAAAGAAAATAATGGAAGATTAATTCAAGACGTTCAGTTGCAAAAGACACAGCAACCATATGCACACATATTACGAAACAGAAGAATATCAGTGGTTATTAGCTCATAATTTGCAGGAATATTATCAACCGACAAGATATTATATTACTTTTGACTTCGAAACATTAGAGACTAAAGAAGAATTACACTTTCTGAGTGTGCAACTTTGAACGCTTACTTAAAACCATTCATGGTATCATCAACGGTTAAATTAAATGATAAAACATATACGAGGAATTTTTGCTTAACTTCGAGTGATTCTTTTATTTCTGATTGGATTGAGTTTTTATTTTCAACCTGTTCATTAGTTGCTAATCAAATATTGAACAATATGAAGAATAATGAAGTCGCAAACATTAAATGAAAAACAGAAGGAAGCATTTAAAGAACTTCTAGATGAGGAATTCAATAAAGTGAATATCATAGGTTTTAATTCGGGAAAGTTTGATTTAAATTTAATTCTTCGTGATTTAAACACTGCAAAATGGAAAATAAAATCAATGCTGGGTTCATCTTCACAATTTAAGCAAATCATTGTAAAGAAAACAAACGTTCCATATGAATTGAGATTTATTGACATCAGAAATTATATAGTGGGTGGGACATTAGACCAATTCACTCAAGATTTCGGAAACAATAAATCACGTGTTAATCCTTTTTCCCTTATCAATTCATCACGTGGGAAAATTACGAAAAGAAATTATATAAAGTGGAACCATTCACGAAAGATTCATTTTATTCAGCATTAACTCAAGAAACTATATCAGATAGTGATTATCAAATATATCTCAATGATGCTAAAAACTTTAAGAATAGATTAGAATATTTTTATTCATTATTGCAATAAAGATGTTGAAATTATGATTGACCCAATTGATAAAATTATTGAAGAAACATTTGTTTATAAAATTGACATGCTTCATAATCTTTCTTTATCATCGAATGCTTCAATGATTCGTTACGCTTTAGCATATAAAGACTTTAATCTAATGAAAAATATCCTGAGGAAGAGATAGAATCAAGTTTTGAATTAACGAAAAAGTATTGGAAATATAAAATTGAATCATATAAGAAACAAGATGAAAAAGCAGAAAGGGATACTAAAAATAATGTTTCAATGGATGATTTTCAATACTATCACGATTTAATCCTTTCATCTAAATGCAAAATGTGTGGTAAAGCGTTTACATATGCTAATAACCAACATTGGATAGAATCGATAATGAAAAACACATACCAAAGAAAATTGTCAGTTAATGTGTTGTTATTGCAATGTCGTAAAATCAAATAAAGATGAAGATGTTCAACGTTTAAGAATCAATTTAAGAAATTATGCATTAAAAAATAATTTACCAATGACTTTAGATTCAGTTGAAGCTTATCACATTCTCCGTAATGGAATTACTGGTGGTCTATCAAATGTTCAACATAGAGTAAATCTTAAAGGAATCACGCACATTAATAAACTTTCATATAGTCCAGAAACTAAAACTGTATCAAATGAGGACACCACCAACATTATGACTCATTTCGTTGGTGTTGATTTTAATTCATTATATCCTTCATCATTTTCATCTAATCCTCATGATTTCATTCAATATACTGACCATAAAATGTATATGCCGGGAAGATTGAATGGTGTTATCATTTGTGATACAGCAACAAAGAAAGCAAAAGCACTGGGAATAATTAAGAAGAAAAATACTTTATTCGTGGCTGAAGTAAAGGTCACATTGATGAAAAATACATTAATGATTACATAAACTTTTTACCGATAATAAGAAACTTAGATATTATCACAGATGAAAAAACAATTGGCAGTTTTATGTATAATTACATGAAATCAAACAATCTACCAGTTGACCAGAAACAGAGAAATTAACTCAGTTAGCATCAACACACAACCAATATCAACCATTTTCTTCTTATTATCTTTGGTATCTAATCGACAGATTTCATTTTATCATCGATGATATTCAATCAATTTTAACATTTACGAAAATACTTGTTTTATGAATTTGCGAACAAATTTATGAATGAAAGACAAAAGGCTGAATTAGAAGGAAATAAAGGAAAAAGTTTATTTTGCAAAATTTCACTTAATGGATCATATGGTTACGATGCAATGAATACACAAAATTACGCAAAGACTAAAATAATGAATGCACAGAAGGCACGCGTTGCATGTATGTCAAATAAGTTTAAAAACATAAGAGAAATAGAGAGGATACATATAAGTGAAGCTTAGATAGATTTTATAGATGTGATACGTGTTTACAAGAGGCATTCTTCACTTTAGATAATGCTAAATACTGGTATTTGGTTTTCATTTATGATTTTATGTATAAATGCATGGATGTTAATCGTTTTCATTTCATTGAAGGTGATACTGATTCATATTTGGCATCGCTGGCGACCCAAATCTTCCTAACACTCAAGCATTTCAAGCAATTGTTACGATAAACAATTTTATGATAAAAACATTTTCAAATTCGCACCTTTTGATTTCTTTTGTTTTGATGAGAAATTTAAACCTAAATTAAAGAATAAAGCTGAAGAAAAAGCACATGAGAAAAAATTATTGGGTTTAGCAATTGAGAAACAAGGTGATAACATGGTTGCTTTATGTCCTAAATGTATACATCATTCAACGGTTCAATTGATGGAAGTGATTTTAAAAAGATTGCACAAAAAATGAAAGGTGTTAGTTTACGACAAAAATAAGCAATTAACACCTAAAAAATATTTGGATATAATAAATGATAAAGTGATATTTGATGGTCAGAATATTAATTTACAACTTAAAAACGGGTCAATGACTCGCTTAACAATCGGTAAGACTGCATTAACAGGAGCACACACTAAGGCTGTATGTTGTGAAAATGGATGTTGTATGCCATTTATTTAATACAATTAAAATTTTATTCTTAATGAAATGCCACAGAAGAAGACAAAAGGAACCGTTAATGATGGTTTTGATACTATGATTCAAAGAGGTGGGCACCCTTAAACATTTATTTTATTTTTATATAAATGGATAACACAGATTTAAAAAAATTAATTGATGATTTAGTACTTAATCAAAATTTTCTTGATTATATGATTTAAAAGCATATCTCCAAAACATAATAACAATATAAATGGGTGATGATATGGAATATTATTATCCATATTATAAAAATGAAATTTTGAAAATATGATGAAAATAATTTCTAAAATTAAAGACAAATATAAAAATAATGAATATTCAAAGGGAAAAACTAAATCACAACTTAAACAGTTGAAAGATTTCAAAAAATGTAATTAACAGAAGAAGAATATTGATGAATTATATAAATTATATAATCCTGAGCCGCAAAAACCAAAGGAACAAAAACAAAAGATGCAAAACGCCCAGGTCCTTCAGACCATAAATGAAGCACAAGCTTTAATTTAATGATTCATTAGTTAAATCATATTCAGCCCGACTTTTAAATGAAGATCAACTTTTGGAAATCATCCTTCAACATAAACTCGAAGCGGGAAAGTATATCAACCTTTAATACAGCATATTTAAAACAAATGAATAGAATACATCCAGAATTAATGAAGGAAGGAATGAAGGAAGGAATGAAATCCAAAACTTCATCATCCAAAATCAAAGCAGATAAATTAAACCACTTGCAACACCAAAACCTCCAACGACAGTACGCCTCCTCCTTCAGTTAATCCTTCATCATTCACTTATTATATCCATTTCAAACATTAAAGAAGCAAAAAGATTTTAAAAAGGATTTCAAGATATTAAATAAACCAATTGACCCAAAATTCAACCGTTAAAAGGAAAAATTTAGTCGCCTTCATTTGCTCCATATCCATATTCATACGAAATCGATCATCTGGAATATTCAAAAGGAAACGTTACTTATTTATTTGCCATTAACATTAACACTAGATATTTATATTGCATTCCGGTGAAAGGGAAAACAGAACAGGAAACAAGAAGAGCTATACAATACTTACTAGATCATGAGAGTAGATAATATCAGGGTGATTGGTGATAAAGGATTTCAGGCAGCTATGGCTCATTATTTCCCACAAATTAATTTTTTCTTTTCATCCTCTCCATATACGTTTCATAATAAAATAGTTGATGCGGTAATGAGAACTCTTAGAGATGCGTTAGGGGTAACGGTCAGATATACTGGGATGGAAATCATGACTCCATCATACAAACAGTTTAGTATATTATTACAATAATACATGGCATAGAACAATAAACATGAAACCAGTGGAAATGAAAAATGATATTTCAAAAGAATGGGAATATATTAGAAAGCAAATGGAAAGGTTAAATGATGTTAAACGTGAACAAATTAATTCGGGCTCATGAATTTTAAACAAGGGGATAAAGTTTTGATTCATCTCGATTATGGAAAAACTGATAAATCAATGACAAAAGAAGACGAAGATTTGACACAATAGCTGAATTTGTTAGATATATTAACGGCAATGCATTAGTTGAAGTTGACAATAAATTAATAGAAATTCCAATTTATTTATTATTATTATATTTAAAATAATTTTAATTTTTTTATTTCGTAAGAAATGAGTGACAAAAAGCATCCAAGAGTCCAGACGATGAATATAAAAAGAAACTAAACAGAATTAAATCAAAAATATGCTATTACAAAAGAAGCCACAATGCGGTGGGTTGAAAACGATAAAGAAATAATCGAAAAATTAGAAACTTATCGTTCAATCATTAAACTGAGTGAAGCAAAAATAAAAGAATTTAATAGAATCAATAAATATATTGGAAGAGATGAATTTAATAAAGATGAATTTTTAAACTCAATCCAAATTTAATTTTTATTTTTCTTTGACAACATCTCTCTTTCCATCATTACTGCATAACCGCATTTTCTCAGTTTTAGTGGTTTGTTATTTTTAATTCGTTCTTGCATCATTTTTATCATTTCCTCCCTTGTTATGATTCGTGGTAAATTTTGAGCTTGTGGGGTATTCATTTAGATAAAAATAAAAATTTGTTATCAGTTATTTTATCGTTAAGTGACTCAAAGAGTCCGGAGACAAAGTCTCATGTTTTTAGGTTATTCAATAATTAATTATTTTTGAATAACTGAAGGTGTCACTACGTCACCATGTGTCACTCGGTTAATTAACTTCTCTGAAAAAATGAGACAACATGACATTTTGACAACAACACAGGAGGAAGGCACTTATGAAGCATTTTTGAAGAACTGAAGGTGTCACTACGTCACCATGTGTCACTCGGTTAATTAACTTCTCTGAAAAAATGAGACAACATGACATTTTGACAACACAGCAGGATTAATGCAAAAATAAATTCAAATCATACTTTATAAAGCTTCATTTACAGGTATTTCATCGTCAGTAAATGAATCTTCATTATCGTTTGGTTCAACCTGTTTATATAATCCTTTCATTTCTTCTTTCAAAACATAACACCATGTTTGTTTACCATCTATTCTTCTCTGTTTCTTATCACATTTATCCTTAATGCTCATTTGGAAATTCTTGTCTTTCATGTCTGATGGTTTGCAGAATAGAGCATTTTCACACGTCATCTTTGACCGAACGAATGAGTCTCAATTGTTTGTTATATTGTATGTATTCGTATTCTTCATTTATGGCTTCATGAACGATAGCAGTTGTTGTGTTCTCTGATGTTGACATTACTGTCATTTCATACAAAATAAAAATAACTTTAAAACTAACTTTATTTTTTCTGACTTTCACAAAAGACCAAAAATAAACGCTTTACATGTATTTTTCAGCAACTTCGTCAAATAATTTTATAGCTTTATCTATCTCATCTACTTCAAACGTTTCTTTACCTTTCATGGGAGCACCATACCTTTTCTCAAAAACTTCAAGCAGTTCTGTTTCAGCAGCTCTCATATCATTAACGAACACAACCTTGACTCTATTGACTGTACTGTCATATCTTTGAGTTATATTATATGTTCTTCCTATCTTATATCTCTTTGTATTGAAGTCCTTCGGTTTCTGAACGATGTAAAGTAAGCCTTCACTGCAACGTTCTGAGTCGAATGAACCATAAGTTATGAAGTTATATCCAACAACTGGGTCTAACCATAAAAAAATTGGTATAAGACTTTTGTCAATGAGATATGCTCTTGTTCCATGAAATGCTACTGATATCATAAGCTCAGGATTTCTTGTCAAAATTTTCTGAGTTGAAGCATTTCTAACCCAGTCGCTTGTTTTCTTTTCAGATGGAGATATAATGTCTGACAAAGAATATTTGTTGTATTTCTTTGAGTATCTTACGTTTAAATCACCTATTCTAACCACTTTGGTGTCATTGTCTATCTTTCTAACTGTTTCAAACTCAATGTTTGACATTACTGTCTTTACATACAAGATAAAAATTTTTCTTAGAAAAAATTAGCGTTATTTTTCTAACTAATGAAATTCATTATTTTTGTTGCTGAATTTAATAAAAAGATATTTTAGGTGAAGAGGTGAGATCTAACCTGTTTTCTCACCTAATTTTTCACCCCAGTTATTTTACAAACGTTTAACGTGATATACGTTATTTTTTAAATTTTGTGAAAACTCAACGGTTTGACACATGCCCTAAAAATTATTTTACTCAGAATTTTGTTGCTGAATTTAATAAAAAGATATTTTAGGTGAAGAGGTGAGATTTCACCAGTTTTCTCACCTAATTTTTCACCCCAGTTATTTTATAAGCGTTTTACATGAATTGTACGATGTATATTTGAAATTCTAAACAATTTCGTAGCTTCTATTTCTTCTGTCAGTATGTCAAAAGTTTTAACAATGCCGAAAGTTTCTTTATACTTCTTCTTGACGTCAGATAGAAGGAAATCGTCAGCTGTTGGATAGTTTTTGTTCAGAAATGCTAACATGTCCATTTTATCTTCTGCTGGTTTCTCTACTTCTTTCTTTAAGTCAGCATAGTCGTTTCTCATACGTTCTATCTCTTTTAGTGAGTAGTTATATTTCCTCATTGCTGCTTTACATTTTGAACATTGCGGATTCATTTTTGCGTTATACATTGAAACATTACCAGCTAAAATAACTAAAGCATCAATGGCTTTCTTTAAATCTGAAGCAGTTGGTTTTATCTGTTTGTTCCATACTTTGCCTCTTCTGTCTTTATCTCTTATTTGCCACACACATTCAGCAGCTAATGAAACAAAGTTATCGTAAGTCTTAAACTCCTCAGATTTATATATGTCAGAAATGTTTTTATAAACCATGTCGCAATCTTTGTTCATAACTTTATGGTTGCAATGAAAACCAAGGAATTCATAATTTACTTTACGTATGAACTTCTTTATTTCTACTGAATCAGTAACTTTAACTTCAATTTCATCGAATTCAGGAATAGTTAGTTTTTGTTGCTGAACTTCCGGTAATTTAGGCAAATGGTCAATAATGTCCTGCATTTCATATAGCTCCTCTCCATTTGTTTCATCTTTCGCACTACAGTCTAAATTACTTGTTAAAAGTTCTTGCTTTATTCTTTGTATTTCTGTTTCAAAAGTATATGAAGAAGGAATGAAGTTTTTCATCTCTACCAACATTGACGTAGGATTCATGATTAATGAATTTGGTGCTGTAGTTGTGGACAGAGTCCCGCCGTTCGTGGCTTGAATTGTTGTTGTGCCGATTGTTGAAATCATATCTTTTATACAAAATAAAAAAATAAAAATAAAACTAACTTTATTTTTTCTATCTTAAGGAAATTCATGAAAATTCACGAGAAAGCAAAAGCAATCTGAGCCGCTAAGCGGTGAGGGTGAGAAAACTGGTGAGAAAACTGGTGAAATCTCACCTAAACATTATTTTTGGGTCATTTACACTCATTACGATGAAGAAGTCATGACAAAACATATACGTAAACATTTATTTCCTGTGTTGTTGTCTAAATGTCATGTTGTCTCATTTTTTCAGAGAAGTTAAATAACCTGGTGACCTGGTGACCTGGTGACACCTTCAGTTCTTCAAAAATAATTAATTATTGAATAACCTAAAAACCATCTACCCTAAACATTATTTTTGGGTCATTTATGCTCATTACGTTCATGTTTGACAAAGCATATACGAAGAAATCATGACAAAACATTTACGATGAAGTCATGACAAAGCATATACGATGAAATCATCATGACAAAACATTTACGATGAAATCATCATGACAAAACATTTACGAAGAAATCATGACAAATCATTTACGATGAAGTCATGACAAATCATATACGTTCATGTTTGACAAAGCATATACGATGAAGTCATGACAAAGCATATACGTTCATGTTTGACAAAGCATATACGATGAAGTCATGACAAAACATTTACGTTCATGTTTGACAAAGCATATACGAAGAAATCATGAAAATTCAACAGGGTGAAAAAAGAGGTGAAAAATTAGGTGAAATCTCACCTCTTCACCTAAACATTATTTTTGGGTCATTTACACTCATTACGAAGAAGTTTTGACAAAACATTTACGATGAAACCTTGACAAAACATTTACGATGAAACCTTGACAAAACATTTACGATGAAATCATGACAAAACATTAACGTAAACATATATTTCCTGTGTTCTTGTCTAAATGTCATGTTGTCTCATTTTTTCAGAGAAGTTAAATAACCTGGTAGCACATGGTGACGTAGTGACACCTTCAGTTCTTCAAAAATGCTTCATAAGTGCCTTCCTCCTGTGTTGTTGTCAAAATGTCATGTTGTCTCATTTTTTCAGAGAAGTTAATTAACCGAGTGACACATGGTGACGTAGTGACACCTTCAGTTATTCAAAAATAATTAATTATTGAATAACCTGAAACCATTAACGTAAACATTAACGATAAAATTCATTTCCGCAGTTCATTACCTAATTAATTACAGACATAAAATATATTTAGTTCATTCGGTAAGCCTAAACCCTTTGGGTCAAGTCTCAAGCACATTCAATGAATGCGGTAAGCCTGCAAAGTAGGCTCAAGTGTGTTTATTGAACACGGTACCATGCGAATACAGTCACAAATGGTGGCATATAATCTTTACCCAAGCCTGTTGGATTTGTTGTGAAAGTATGGACATGATTTCCTCCTGGTTCAGTTGGTCGAAAAGTCTTTTTTGCTGAATGGTTATAATCTGGAGATAAAACGTCATGGCCAGCTTCATATTCTGAGTTGTATAATGGGTGGTCTCTTAATGAGTGGATATGGTCGCCAGAAAAGTTTGTAGTTCCTGTATGAGTGTGTGGGGGTAAGTTTGCTTCTTTAATTTTCTTCGAACCTCCTGTTTGCTTTGAATATCTAGCACAGTATAAGAATTTATCTACAATCTGCTTCCACATACCAAAACCTAAAACTGTTGCTGGATTTGTTGAATTCATTGACGTATAAATAGAACCAACAGGATATAATGTTTGAAGTATTTCATTTTTCATGCTTGTAATCACATCATTTACTTCCGACTTCTTTGCATAATTTTCATCAACATATGTTTTATCCGCCTTAAGGTCTAAACATCCTGAAACCCATTCTGTATCAGCTTTAACTTTAAAAGTCTCAAATGTCCATTCATGATACCATTCAACCTTTTCTTTAATTTCATTATCTTTTTCATCAACATAAACCAAATTTGCCTTCTTATTTAATTCACTATTAACGTATTCCTTATCCGCCTTCTTCATTATGTCGTTTAGGAAACCTTCTATGAATTCCTCATTTAAATTAAATCTTCCAATCTTCAAAACTTTAGGAAATGCATTTAATGCGTAATATCTCTGTTCTTCTGGTGGAATTGATGTTATATCATCCGTTATTCCTTTAATTTTTGAATTCATAAATAAAATTTCTTTTATATTTGATATCACTGCACCACCTTTGCAAACGAATTCGAAATGTTCATTTTTCAATACTATCTCCAAATCTCCATATTTCAACCTTTGCGTTTGTTCTGCCGTCTTTGAATTATATGCATATATGGCGTATGTAATGGTCTGAAGGACCTGGGTGCTTTGCGCCTTAAGTTGTTGTGGTTTAATCATTTATTATGATTTAAAAATAAATATTTAATCCGTTATCTCATCAGCTATTTTTTCTATTTGAAATTGCCATAATATTTCATTCATGAATTCTAAATCACAATCAAATAGGTAAGTTATTCTAAATTTAATATTTGATAAATCTTTTGAATGAAGAATAAATGAATTCCCGGATAATTGAAACGGATATGATAAAGAAAATGTGTTTAAGTTGATGGATAAAATGTTTTGTATTGATGGGTAAGAGTTAGGGTCTAATGTTTGATGTGAAAATCTCATTGGGGTATTAACTTTATCACATTTGATTAAAATGAAATTGGAACCAGTGTCAGAATACAAAACATCCCCAACATCTTTTTCAAAATTTAATATCCCCAACAATGAACGAAGATGAGGAGTACAAAATTTAATTTTCAGCGGGAATTTAATAAGGTTATTTATTTCATCAAGTTCAAAAAGTTTATCGGTTTTGATTTAAAATTTTCTTCATACCATACGATAAATGATTCATTTAAATAACTTAAAATCATGTTAATATCCCATTTCGCTATCACATTATTTATATACATATTATACGTTTTTTCAAGGTCATCTTTAATAAATGATATATAATCTGAAGGGTCTAAAAGAATGGGATTAAATTTACCACTCACAGAAACGAGAGTAACATTATAAATTCCGCTAACTGTTAAATTTAATTCACAACTATTATTCGAAATAATATTGATAATTGACATTTTTATTACGATTAAAAATATGGTAAAGCGTTATTTTCCAGTGATAAATAAAACTAGAATAAGATTACCTCAAGAATTCATAAATTCAACGAATAAGAAATTCATTCATGTTATAAATTTTAGTGTTTTCAGAAAATATGAGTCAATGTCATATTCATCAACAGGTTATATTTCACTTCATTCAAATTTAGTTCAATCAAACCCATATAATGACCATTTCATAAGATTTTCAGATGGTATTAAAAATGTAATTGATAGATTAAAATATGAACAGATTGACAATATCGAATTTTTGGAATTTTGGTTTAAATATCCCGATGGAAAAAAGATTGAAGTTAAAGATAAAGCTGATACTATAACAAAAACAATTACAATGACCGATCCAGATAGTGGGGAACAAAAAGAAATAAAACAAACGATAGAAACTGGTGAAAGGTCAATTATTATTGATTATGATTCAAAGGATTATTATTCGATAATGTTAATGCTTGAATATTAAATAGCCTTAACAAAGAATTTTTCAAGTGATATTTTATATTCATCAACTATTTTATTATAAATATCATTATATGTTAAATGAAGTTCAGTTGTTGTTCCATTCTTTGATATATTAATTGTGCTAATATCCTTTATAGGATTTATTTTTGCAACTGTTCCGCAGCATGAAACCTCATCATCTATGAAAAATTGAATCTTAACGTCTGAATCTTGAACATCACAAAGAATGGCGATAATGTGAATTAATGATTCATAAGGTAAAATAATTAAACCGGATTGATCAATTAAATTTATTATTGAATCATAATTATTAATTATTATATCACGGTAAATTTTCATTAATTCAGAATTAATGTCTATTTTATATGGGTTCTCGATGTTTGATGAAAGAGGCGGGGGGTATGTTGGATAAGTGGGAATTTCAACAGGTTCTTTACCAGGTTCAGATAAAATGATTGGGTCTCCATTCTCATAGTTTTCTTCATTCTCCTCATTCTTCGGTAAGTCACGAGTTAATAAATTTGGTTGAGTTGCTGACCTTGTTAATTCGGGGCTAACATTAACTTTAACATTTTGAATAATTCGTGATTTATCATCATTTACGTTATAACCAACCGTAATCTCTGCTTTTGCGTTAGTGTTCTTTTGACTAGTGAAACGTCTTCTCATTTATATTCGAATAAAAAAAATATATTTAAACTTTTATTTTGCTGGAACTTTTGAATCTATTATTCCCTGTATTTGTTCATGAAGTTGATTTTTAGCATTTTCATCGAAATTAATAGACCGAATATATTCATTAATTGCATTCTTATAATCATCTGATTTCTCAAATTTTCTTTTATCTGATTCCTTAACTAAATCATAAGTTAAACCACGTTGCTGATATAATGGTTTCTTAATTAAATCTTTGAATGCTTGAGATAAAGCACCTGATGCAATTCTTGCTACTATAATTGGTTGGAATTGCTGTTTAAGTTCATCTTTAACATTTGCGAAAACTGGATCGAATAAAGCAACTTTAAAGAATTTCTTAGCTGAAATTTCAGGTCTAATATTTGCATATTGACCATCAAACTGGTTAGAATATCGTGGTAATCCATCCGGTCCCTCTTCAATAGCATTTAATTCTTCATTGAAATAAGAATATGGATTATAACGGTATGAATTAATTGGACCATTTTCACCTTCTCCAATGTATTGTTTAACAGCTTTTCCATTTTCATCAAATTGCATAGGATAACGTTCATTATATACTTTACGTTTAGGATAATCAGACATAGTTAATTTATAACCATTTATGACTTTAATATTTCCTTGACCATCAGTAACGAAAACTTCATTTATACCATCAGGTTTTCCATTTGGACCCGTAATGTCTGCTTCGTGTGCTTCCCAATTTGGACCATGACGTTTGGCATATGCTTGAGCTTCTGGTAATGTTAAAACGTTTCTCATTTGTTTAACATCCTTTTGAAGACCGGCAACAATATGAACTAATTCTTTCATTCCATCAGGAACTTTCATAGTTCTATTATATGCACCCTTTTTGTTTGTTCCTTGTTTTAATGGAACCTGTAGAAGATTTGCTATTTCTGTCATGTTTAATTATAAATAAAAAATAAAAATTAATCATAAAAAGTTAATCAAATTTAACACCTCCTTTATTTAAATCAACTATTATTTTCCCATGTTCACCTAATTGCTGATATTGTGTGTAAAGTTCATTAATGCTCATTGGTAAATTCACTTGATAAAGCATAACGTTCAACTGTTGACGACTAAACCCACTGAAAATGAAAAGGGTTGATAGATTTGATTTAATGTTTGTGCTTAATGCTTTGAAGTATTGAACAGCCATGAAGAATGAACACTGAATGTGTCGACATTGAGTTAATAATTGATTAAAATATGATTTCTCATTTGTTATTAGTTTTGATTTCACCGCATCATCTAGAAAAATGAGTGAATGCAAAAATTCTCTATCAAAATTTGAAATAGAAAGTGTTTCAAATAATTCATCCCGTTGTTTATCAATAATTTTATCCTCTAATCCTTGCTTCTTGATTGTATTATATAATTCTTTATACATTAAAAAGTTTTTTAAATAATCTTCTGCTTCTTCTTGTGATAAATAAATAATTGGAATTTTGATTAAATGCTTTAAAGATTCAAATGTATCATCTGAAGGTGAACCTGAACGGTTGATATAAATTAACACATGTGAATAGGGTGAAGTGTTAGCAATAATGATAATTTGTTTTAATATCGTTAATGTTTTACCTTTATTTTGTTTACCAATTGCTGCAGTGATTGAATTTAAGTAACATTCAGAATATGGAATTTTCATTAATTTTTCCTTAGATAGAGCATTTCTATTATCACTCAATGCTTCATTAATCATATCATCTATGTATGTATTATATACTCCTGCTAATTCTTCATAAGGAGTGGATGAATTTAAATCCATTTAATCAAAAATAAATTTATAATTTTAAACATTTCTATTCATCAATATTTCATCATATGAACTTCTATACTGTGGTGGTGTACCTGTTGGATGATATTTCAAACCTTCATCCGGTGTCCATGTCCAATATGTAGTCCTAGTAAACCAAACCTGAGGAGGATTTGTCACCTTTGAACAGTAAGTGTCATTTTCACCCTGAATGATTGGATAAGCTTTCACTTGTACTGTAACTTGTGAATTGAAAGTTTCTAATCCATCAAAGAATATACCCGCTCCATCACGTTGAACTGGAATAGTGCATAAGAATGAAGTTTGGTCTTTCCATGTTCTAGCTAATGGCGTGCCATCATCTGCATTCAGTGGTCTAGTTAATGAGTCCTCGTATTCTTCTGTGCATTCATTCACTCCATCTAAATCAGAAGCTTGAAGCATACGTGTAAAGAATATGTCACCCACTGTGGTCATCGCTTGATCGGGGAAGTTTCTGGAATCTATAGTGACCTGAAGACCTCGAAGCATTGGATTTTCTAAAACTGTTCTTTGCATTGCATTCTTCGGAAATGCTAACACAACATCTGTAACATTATGAAGAGCGTATGAGAAATCTGAGCTGATACCTTCAGGAGTGATGCAACCTCCATTTAGTGAACGAACGTCAATATGTTGAGCTGGAATCATGAATGGATCTTCCTTACTGAATAAACGTGGTATTGCTTTAACTGATTCTTCAATTAAACCGTATCCTGGTGTAATGCATTTATCCTCTAAAACTTCCATCTTTGTGCATGAAATAATAACGTTATCAACTGTTGCTTCAGCAGATGTAGCGGCTAAGCTTGTAATTAATTTGGCAGGAAGTCCGATTTGTTGGAATTTGCGATCATATTTATAAACATGATTCATAATCTTTTCATAATTTTCATCAGTTATCTTTTCATAAACGTAATTTTGTAAATCAGCAACTCTTAACGGGTCAACCTGACAAAATACTAAAGTATCCCTGAAAACATAATATTTAAGAATGATTTCACCAAATGATTTAGGATAATCATCGAACGCCTGAAATGCTAACAAATCATTTACCGGAATAATCATATCAAAAGTGATATCAACTTCTTCATTTGCGTTCTTGAAAACTTCTGAAGGGTCAATATATTTACCACATACTGAGTTATCATATTTTTGAACATTATTATATAACGAATGAACAAACTTTTTAACTTTCCTTTCTGATTTTGGTTTATATGTTGCAAATGCGAAAGATTCACGGGCGCAATCCATCTGAAGATAACCAGCATCACCTCTTTCGGTTTCTACTTCTAATTGTTTAAAGCTTTGATTTGATGATTTGTAACCAACGAATAAACGCATGCATTTAAAAGCGGCATCACATGTGAAAGCTTTATTTGAAACTAGAGTTGCTTTAACTTTACGTTTAATATATGTGTCACCTAATTGGTTCACATCATGAGCCGGATTTGTAATTCTTAAATGAGTTTGTTTATCATCAAAATATGGAGCATCAGAGTCATAGCATGAACTTTCAAGTTCTCTATAATATCTTCTACCGTCATTCTTTGCGAATATTTCATTTATCTTTTCGAATGAATGAAACACATTTCCATTAATCGGTTTAGTGTTTGGCATTAAATAGTTAGTCGTCATTTATTATTAAATAAAAAATCAAAATTAAAAGATGAAAATGAATTTTTAATTTTAATGAAATAATCAACTATGGCTGCAGGTATATTTAAGAAACTGTGGGATAAAGTAAAAAGAGGAGCGCATAAAGTTTGGGAAACATTGAAGAAGGGAGCAAATTGGATATTTAAGAATAAAGAAGCAATTAGTGACGTTGCTGAATCAATAACACCAAAAGCTGCCCCAATAAGAGAAATATTAAATAAAGGAGAAAAAGTTTATCAAAGACTTCAACCGATACTAAGATAAAAATAATTTATTTTTCCACTATCTACCTCCTATTTTATTAAGTATTCCTTCAGCAATTCCACCAACTGCGTTACCTGCTTGTGCTCCCATCGCCGGATTACCTGCTTTAGTACCTAATACTCCACCTATGATAGTTCCTGCCGTTTTCGCTACTGGTGCCAAAAAGTTTGCAATGGGTTTAATAATCTTTTTATAAACCCAACCCGCAGCTTTCTTAATTCCATCCCATAATTTTTTAAAGAATCCTGCCGCCATTTCTGATTTAATATTAATTAAAAAATATATTTCATCACCTATATTCTAATTTTTATTTAATGATAAATGAAACCAATTTTAAAAATAAATGAAACAGAGGAGGAAATTAATGAAAATGTTCAACAAAAAATAAACATTGTTAAACCAATTACTGAAATAAAAATTTTTTCATCTGTTGAAGAATTTAATGACTATTATGCTAACAATAAAAAATTATTTGAAGAATTGACAACATGTAAATTGAATAAAATGTTTAAAGTTGATGGATTCAAAATTTCAAAAATAAAAGGAGTGATTAGTTTGAAATCTATTCCTCAATCAAGAATCACCGCATTAATGAAAATTGATGATTTAACAAAAAGAATAGAAGAGATTGAAGAAAGAATAAATCAAATAATTGATTTCATAAATTCAAATAATCATTAATTTTTTAAATAATATATCCTTTATTTCCTCATTTGTGAATCCTGATGTTTTCACGTCGTTAGTTTTGACACTCATTTCATACAAAATAAAAATAAATTATTCAAAATTGTAAGACATGAATTTTTAAAGTTTATTTTTTATTTCATTATGGTAGTGAATCTTTTACTCGTTTATGAGGTCTTTGATTATGACTCCATTGATTCCATTCAGGATTTAAACAATGTTTAATTAATCGCGGAATATCTGACATCATCTATATATAGCTTCTTTTATAAAAGATAAAATAAATTATTTTAAAATTAATGTTAATTTTTTAATGCGTTTAGTATATAAATATATTTTAATGCATCGTCTATATATAGATGTAACAAAAAAAGTCACACAACCCTTTCTATCCTACTACTAAAGAAAAAATAAATTGTATTTAGAAGATGAACAAAGAAAGGTGTATGCTAAAAATCATTTAACAATAAATGGAAATAAAACGAAATTGTTAAAAGAAAAAAATGAAAATTGTTAAATAATATATTATTTTTTAGTCATAAGAATAAAAATATAGTAGTTATAAAAGGAATTAGACTTCATATATCAATTCTTTTTCTCTGTAGATGTGGAACGTTTGCTTTTCGATCTCTTTCGATGAACTTGAAAATATAAGTTATTATCGCTGAGAATCCTTTCCGAAATAGGAGCTTTACGTTTAGGAGGATTGTCGGATGAATTTTTTTTATTGTTTGATTTTGTTGTTATGGAAGATTTTTTCTTATTTTTTTCAGAATTTTGCTTGCTATTAACTGAAACTTGTTTTGACGGCCCAACAATAGCATTTGTAGTAGGAAGAATTCCCAATAACGAGCGCATTTTCGATAATTGTTTTTCAATATGATCAAGAAGGTCCAGCTTATGTTCTAGATTACTAGACATTTGATTTGTAGAAGGATGGTTTTGATTTTCTGGTTCTAAATCTGTAGAGTCTGCAATATTTGAATTTTCGGAGCGAATTGGAGCATCTGAACCTTGATTTGTATCGGCTTGCTCAAAATTAGTTTGAATTGGAGTGGATGAATTAAAATCTGGATGATTTAATGTTTCATTAAATAATGCCATAATTTTTTCTCTTTTTTCATTAATAAACTTAGTGATCATTGTATCTTTATCTGTTAGATCGATCGATTTGAGTATATCTGCATCATGAACTGGAATATTTTCGAACAATGAACTCGATTCTATGGAACCATATGGAGAAATCTCGTTCTGAGCCAAAGAAAGATCACTTACGTTGTATTGTTTGATAGAAAAAATTGTTTTCTCAAGTTCTTTTTGAAAGCAGTCAAGAATATAATTTTTGTAGCTATCAGTGATAACGGTTTTTATATGGCGCTCGATCTTCTGGTTATTTTTGATGGCGTTATATTTATCTAATTGGATTTGAGATATCTTCTTAATAGCTTCATAAATGTTTGGATGTTTTAACGAAGAAAATTCTGAATGCATACTCTCGAGGCAATCATTAGTGAATATTGCAGTTGCATTATTATATTGAGATATTAAATTGTAGTGCGGCAACCAAACTTTGTTGAAATAATCAATATAATCTTTGATCGAATCAACTTTATTTTGATTAATTATATGCATTGTAAGTACAAATTCTTCATGAGACATGAATGGAGTAATAGAATATAGCTTAAATAAAGAATTTTGTAAAGTATTGAAATTTTTTGTATAAAGTGCTACAAGTTTCCTGTGTAAAGCTTGTTTGAAATGAAATAGGCATCCAATTATACGGACTTTAGGGAAAATTTGTTGAAGTGCCTCTATCATTCCCTTTTCAAAATCACAATGAATTTGAATTAGCTTTGAAAATTGAATACCCTTGACAGTAAAAATATATTCAAATGCCTTCTTATAAGATTCAAATGTGCGGTTTTTCATGAATATAAATAAAAGTGGTAGATATTGATTTGTTGAAGGTTCACAAATCATAATTGTTAGCATCTGTCCTTTTTGAAAATGTTTTGGTGTAATTTTAAAAGTTCCATCGCAAAATAAATCTGTGGCTTCTTTTGCAAATTGAATTGCCTTCTCAAAACCAAAAAACATCGTCTCACAATTTGCTTGAAAATCATGGCCAATGAAAAACTGCTCGCCATTTATTAAACAAAAATTAGCAATTTCATCGTCTGTAATTTTTTCTCCAACAGAAAATTTTCTGGACTTATTATAAACTTCCCTGACCAATGAATCTTTAATTAATGGGTTTTCATCAGTACCAACAGCAAGTTCTGTCATAAATTTTTTAATCTGCTGAAAAGTGCCGTTGTCTTCAGAAAATTTTGCCATTGCCTTATTGTATATTTCTGTCAGAGTCATTGATTTATGAAGATCATTTTTTTCATTTTGTAACTTTTTAAATTGTCTGCATTCGGGTATATGTTCCTTTTGTAAATCTTCGGAAACTGAACTGTTCTCAATTTTAACTAAATAACGTGCTTGACAAGAATGATCGATGCAACGGTAGTAACGTTCAATATTATTTGAATTAATAATATTTGTATGATCATGCGAATAAAGCATATCTTTGCGAACAATTGTATCAGGATATTTTCCAGTAACTGCGGGAATATTTTTAACTGCAATATAACTAAAATATCTTCTGACAGCTTTAGATTCATTTTCGGCGTATTTAATATTAAAATATTGAAGAACTTGTTTGATTATATTCGTTTTTTCATCTCTCGATGTTGATTTTTGGTATTTATCAGATTGTTCCCTGATAAATATTTTATTTTCGTCTGTAAAGTTTGCTCTTTTTTGATTAAATATAGATGATTTTCCCATTAAAAAATGAAATGATGCAAAATTTACGAAAACCGTTCGAAAATTGAATCAAAAATGAAAAGTAATACTTAAATGAGGAATTCTTTGAGATATTGGTCTTAGATTGAATGTAGCGTCATTCTTATATAGAATATATATTCATATCATCGGAAATATGATAAAAAGCATATAATAAATGTCAAAAAAGTGAACAAATAAGCAAAGATATTTTTTAAAAAACAATGAAAAGTAATACTTAAATGAGGAATTCTTTGAGATATTGGTCTTAGATTGAATGTAGCGTCACAAATTTCACAAATATAATTTACTATACAATTTTATTCATTTTTTTAAAATGGCTGACGACAGTCTGTATCAACTAACTCAACTAGTCAAGCATAATGATTATTCTTCGGATTCATTAAATCAACTTTATCAATGCATAAGTACAATGACAGAAAGATCAATTGGATGCTTGAATTGGGATAAATTTTTCAAAAAAATCACAGTGACTGATGAAGTTCTTTTACATTTTTTAGCATCCGTTTTAAACATTGAAAAGATATCAGAATGTTTCAAGGATTCTATTTTTTATCACAATATTAATCTTGAAAAATTCAGTAATTTAACTGAAACAGAACAACAAACAATTTTAAATTCCTACAAAGCGGATAAATTTACATATTACATAATGTGCTCACAAATTGTAAAATCAAACTGGAACAATTTATCCCAAACTTTAGTTAATATTGCAAATCAATATTTGCCATTTTTAGATGAAGAAAAGCAAATATATATATTTACTGAAATAACTGGCAATTATCAAAATTTTGAAATTTCAGTTGCAAACTTGTTACTTTTTTATGAAAACAATGAAGAAAAATTAAGCAACTGTTTTAATTTAACATTGTTCCAGCAAATTTATTCCAAAAATGGAATCGAGCAAATGATATTTTTTGCTGCAAATACAATTTGTTGCAATAACACTTCTATCAATTTTTACAATCTCCTTGAAATTGAAGAAATGAATCCATTTGATTTTTTTTATTTCTCAATTCAATATAAAGAGATATTAAATTGCGATGATTTTCCAAAAGTTACAGAAGTAATCACAGGTTTAATCTCAGCTTCAAATATTAATGCTATTATGCGAATTTGCCAAAAAATTTTGGATAAAATTACATTTTATAAATGTAATTATTGCCATATTACCTCAATATGGAATTTTATCACAAATGCAGCAATAATTCTTCCTGATGAAGATTTATTAATCAAATTATTAAAATTCATAGAAAAAACAGAAAAAGCAACAGATGAATTATTCGAACCGGAGAATGATTTGGGTTTCTATGAATATTTAAATTCGATTTTCTCAGATATTACATCTGCGAGAAATAAGCAATTTCTCTTGGAATTTCTAAATACCCATGAAGATGACTTCACTTATGATCAAACATTGTGAGGTCATTTTTGATCAACAAATTAATTGAAATTCCGATCAAAAAAAAATTCACAAATTGGATCAAAAAAATCGAATCTCAAGTTAAAAATAAAAAATTTCTACATTTTTATCAAATTTAGATTTTTTTTTCAAATCATGCGAATTGATTGAATAATTGCATATTTTATCCCATGCATCTAGAAGTATGTGTAATATTTTTGCTTTCATCAAGAAATTGTCGAATTTGATCTTAATTTTTTTTGAAAAATATACTTTTAGAAAAAGAAATAGTGATTGAATAGCTGCCCATGCTGTAAAAGGGTTATTTTTACAAGTAAAAAAATTGTTATTTTTCGAGCAAGTCGAGGCTTTTTTACCATCTTATTTTTGAAAAATTTACGAAAAATTATATCTGAAAAAACGCTTCATTTTGATATCTTACAATGATAAAATACCAATGTTGCTGGGATATAATAGCTACACCTGGACATCTACTACATTAATGCGTATGACAGGTAAAGTTGATTTCAAAAGTATAGCCTGGAAAGATTACAATAAATCAACGATAATTCAAAAAAATTTCTTATAAGTTAACATAATAAAAATTTAATTTTTATATTGCTTGTATTATACTTAAGTATATAATATATTTAAATCTTAGAATGAAAATTCGGGACGCCCTAGCTATTCAATTTTCCCTTAGGACGCCCATAAACCTCTCAAAAATGTGATGTAAATATCACAATTTTGAGAAATTTACACTAGGACGCCTTAGGACGCCAACCCCCTTTTTACCACTTTTTTAATTTTGCGGTATCATATTTTTGGAAAATCTTTATGAATATTATATAAAAAGTCTCTTTAATATCTATATTTCATATTTTTATCGATTTTTAAAGTTTTTGCGAAAAGTATTCAATTATTTTTGCTATTTGGTCGGGTAAATGTCAGATTTGCGACATTTTCTGATATGATATTCAGATTCTACGTTGATAATAATGCATATAGAACCCTCTTGCTATTGTGTCAAAATTGCGAAACCGATAGCAAAAATATCTCGCAATATCAAAATTGAGATATTGAGTGAATTAATAGCTTTATTCATTTATATACTAATATAATTTGAAATCCAGAAATAAAATGGCAAAATAATCAATTTGAAATGACAATATTTGAATAATATGAATAAAATCAATTTTATTGATCATAAATAAAATACATCTACACAATAAAGCTAAAAACACATCTTTGGATGCCTTTTATCGATGATTTTGACTGAGATTCTTCAATTTCATGAACCAAAGAGAATTATTCTAAAACTCAATGACATTTTTGTATATTTATTAGTTAAAGTCTAATATTCAATCTGTTAATCAATCAAATAGCATTTTCACACAAAGAAATTGCTTATTTATCATAAAATTTAGATTTCAACTTATTTTCACAATATGATTGAGCTTTCATACAATATACAAACAAAGTGCTATATTGAAATCCATTATATTATACTTTAACGCAGATATTCAATTCAATGAGCTTCATGAATCATATTTTAAACAAAGATAGTTATCCACATATGACATATTTATATAGTAATATCATTGATAGAATATCTACACAATTTTATTCTAATATGAATAAATTATTTCTGAATTTCTTCCAATTTTTATTTTCTGTTTATAGGTTGCTTCATAGTTTCAATGTTATTGATACTTACAGTTTCAACTCCTTCCAAACACATTTTATTTTTTAAATCATAATATTAACCATCATCTTTGGAAATTTGCAGGAGAAAATGAAACAATTTACTAGAATGGATTCACTATATATGTATTCTATATGACCAAAGGTAGATATTCATCAATATTATATTTGATATAATGAATACGATACAGAATACTTCATTTTTAAGATTTCATAGCTAAATCTACTTCAGTTGATACTATAGTATGCTGAGGCAATTATAAACGATTTGATACGCTCATATTCAATGAGAATTATCCTATTTAATTGCATAAATTTTATTAACATATGTGTTTAATAGCATAATATGATAGAGCATATTCTAGGCCATATAATGCCAAAGTTGAAAGACATGATGATCAGTATTTGAGGATTTTCAAGCTAAACTACGATTTTGACACGTAAATTTTGTCAGAAATTGTGAAATTTTGGTCTTGGTCGCGCCCGTAACAAAAATTTTGGTCTTCCCTCAAGAAACTGTTTGAAGAAATCAGAAAATTAGAGTTAGAAATAAATTCTCGACCATAATATAACTCGCCCGAGTCACTTTTCGTCAGAATTTTTTTAGACACAAGTGATAATTATTTGATGTGAAAGTCGTCACTTAAACTTAAAAAGTTGACATTATTCTTTTTGAATGTTTGGCGCGCAAAAACGTCACTTTTCAAGAAAGTGACAAAAATAACGGTATATGAGAAGCACGATATTTCTGTAGTTTTGGATTTGTTTTAGATTGGAATTTATTAAAAATGCAATTTTGAAGAATTTCAAAAGGATGAATATTTTTGTTTTATCACAACAAAAAAATTTTTTTTGATGTCATACCTGAGTGCCGATCAAATTCAAGGAATATTAACAAACCTAGCCTCTGAGTACGACCAACTTCTTGAAAACAGAACGAAGCTCCAGAATGACTGCACAAAACTTCGCGAATTTATCGATTCCCAAATTCAACAAATTCAAAACCTCAACTCTGATTTCGAAAAATTACGTGCTGAATATATGCAACACCAGGAAGAATTTGCAGCCCAAGAAATACATGCTGCCCAAAGACAACAACCGGCTCCTGAAACAGAAAAGCCTCAATCACCAATGGAGGAAGACCAGCAAGATTGGAAGGCCACCCCACTACCAGGCTCCGAGAAATGTCCTGTTTACATATCTCTTGTTGCTGAAATTGTTGATTTTTCAATCATCTGCGCGACAGCCTATTCTCCTGATGGAACCTGCTTAGCTATCGGATCAAATGCAATGAGAATTTACAATACCGAAAACGATAAATTTATCCTTCAATTTCAAATTGAAGGCGATAGCAGCCAGCCAAACTTCATCCGTTCCATTGCATGGACACCCCATGGCAATCAGTTAATTTGTGGTGGCGAAGACCGCAAGCTTCGCGTTTTTGAACTCACAGAAGGTCAAGAAGAAAATGCAACCCCAATCAGAACAATTGATTCCGAAGCAAGCATATTCCAAATTAAATTCATATCCGACGGTAAGTACTTTGTTACAGCAGCAGGCGATGGTTCCCTCTGTCTTTGGGATGCTCTTACATACTCCAAGCTTTGGACTCATAAGAGAATCGTAGAAAATGTTGTTGCTGCTTCTTTAGCAGTTTCTACAGATAACAAACTCGTCGCGGTCGGTTATGATGATAAAAACGTATGTATTTTCGATATAGACCAAAGAAAACTCTTACTTACTTCAGAATGCCATGCCGCTGGTGTTTACGCTATAGTATTTATACCAAATACACACCGTTTGATCACTTCCTCCTTAGATGCATCAATCAAGATTTGGGACATCGTCGAAACAGGTGGAAATTACGAAATGAAGCTTCTTAATACAATTAAACAGCACACAGACTACGTCTTGGCTGTTGCCGTTGATCCAACTGGTAAATGGTTGTTATCCGGTTCAAAGGATATGACAATGAAGCTTATCAACCTTGAAATGGGTCAGGCTCTTTATAGTATCAAGAGCCACTCCAATTCAATCATTTCTTGTGATTTTAATCCAACATCTTTGGCATTTTGCTCTGGATCTGGAGATAAAACAGTTAAGATCTGGAACATTTCACCACCAGATGCTGTTGAGTAAGTCATAGATGTTTCATATATATATATATATTTGATTAATTCGAAAAAATTATTTTTGCTTTTTTGATTGAACAAATAAACCTTTTTTGATAATTTAAATCTTTCATTATTTGCATGATGATATAATTCCGCTTAATTTTTTCTTGATTTTTTACAAAAATTCTCAAAATTTAAAAATTCAAGTATAATAACAAAGAAAATAACATTTTATTTACTTACAATGTGCAAATATATCTAATTAATCTAAGTAATGAGGATTAATTTTATAATAATGGTTTTGTTTCTTCTTCAGTTCCTTTCTGCCTTGGAGGAGCCCATCTGTCTGATTCTTGGAAACCAAATCCATCAGGAATTTCACCAAATCTGAATGGTATGAACCAGGTTGGCAAATATTTCAAGGGTCCACAAACTTCTGTCCATCCAGAGCATGGACCATGGTAGAACTTCTTCTTCCATTTGTTCAAACGTTCAATAACTGTTGTATTTGTGAAGAGATTATATATTTGAATAAAAGTTTGCCCACAACCAACAACTGAAAAGAAACCTTCAATTCCAATCATTGTTAATACGATATACCACTTATAAGGAAATCCTATGAAAAATAGAATGTATACAGCTACGAGCCAACCAAATAACTGAAATATTGTGCCATTGATAAGAGCAAGAACAAACCATTTGTGGTTGTTTATACCAATCCAATGATCCATCCAGAAGCATGCATGGTCAGCTCGTAATATCATAAAACCGTATTGACCTGAAAACCAACCTCTTTTTGGTATTTCTTTCTTCCTTGCAAAGTGAATTTGCTCTTTTGTTGTGGCATGTCCTTCAACTAATTCCATAAATGTGTATTTTTTCTTCTTTGTAAGTGACCAACTCCATGGAAGGTATCCAGGATTTCTCCTATGTGCAATTTCCATATTAAAAATAGCGTATAGGCAAAAGAATGTTTCTGTGTATAAAGTGAAATGCATTTTTTCGGGAATTAAAGGAATGAAAATTTTATAATATAGATATAAATTAAATAGCATCATTGAAATAACTAACAAGTATGGAAACATTGTACAAGATGTATATTTGCAAAAAATACGACTTCGATTTTCATTTTTCCATATTAATCTTGAACCAAAAAGAAAATGCACTGGTGATTTAATAGGGATTCCGTTTTCATCGAGGAATTCTGGATCATCTCTCGAAGGATCTGATTGACTACTTGGTTCTTCTTGTTTTTCCATTTTATTTTTGAATTCAAATGACAATTTTATTCTTGAAAATCTGAAATTACGAGTTCTGAAGAGTTATCGATAAAATGAAAATATTTGGTTACAAGATAAAATTTGAAATATTTACAAAATTTGATTGGATCTATCAAGTCAAAATCTTGGGTATGAATAAGTGTTCCTACCTTTGAAGATCCATCAAAAGTACATCTAATAATAACAAATGAATATTTCATTGAAAGAAATAATCTTCAAATGGGATTGATTTGTTCAATAACAAAATTTCATAAAAGATAAGCAAAATTCAAAGTTATAATACTATATATTTTCGCTCTTTATTATAATATGTTTCCTTATATTATACAACTCGCAAATAAATAAAAATAAAAATATTAAATACTTTCGTATCTGCTTGATCTATATCTCTTAGAGATTGTTCCCTGCAGTGTTATAGTGCAACTTGGAAATGGTTGATGCATTGGCTTTGGCAATCTCGGAATTGCAGCAAGACTCTTTGAGAAGAGTGTCTTATATTCTTTGATAGTTTCAAACATCTCTCTTGCTCCATCAGATGTAATTCTTGTATTTGGATCTGGATCAAGGCATCTCTCGACGATTTTATCTAAGATTCCTCCAACTGATATGAGACTGATCTGCTGACCAGTGATGAGTGTTTTAATGTACTGCTGGGCATCATCAACAATGAATGGAAAACTGTTTGCAACGATCTGGTGTGAGACTAAACCAAATGACCACATATCTGCTTCTTTATTGTTCCTGCGTTGAAGTTTAACTTCTTCCGGAGCTCTGTAAATCAGGTTGCTGAGCTCTGTTGACTGATCTTTGACGTGTAATCCGTAACCTATGAGTTTGGGATTTCCAAAGGAGTCGAAATATATATTGTCTGGATTCAAACATCCATGGTTCATTCCATGTTCATGCAAGCAAATGATTCCATTAAGAATTCGGATGCATAATTTGATTTTGTCATTATAAAGCATATTTTTCTTTACTTTCAAGTAATCTTTAAGATTTCCGTTTGGTAAATCTTCCATGACAATAACGTCATATTTATGATCTTGAAAAACTTTTTCTACAGTTGGTAAACCACGACTGATAAGAGATTGAGCTAATTTGAGTTCTTTGTCAAGCTCTGGTTGCAATTCACTGTTAGTTAATAATTCACGATTAAAAATTTTTAAAAGTTTGTCTGCATAAGTAATCTCATTAGTTGCAAACGCATATTGGATGATTCCATCTGAGGTTATAACTTTGTTGATGTTGTAGTTTCCGAGATGTTCAGGAAATGCATTTTTCATTTTTAGTGAAAAGTTGCTCAGAAAAAATTGATATTCATTTTACAATCAATTGAATTTTCAGTGTCAAAATTTTAAAACTACGAGCCAGAATATTTCAATACAAAATTCACTTTCAATAAAAACGATTTTTCATTACGCAATAGATGAAAATATATGTAATTTTACGTATAGATTCTAAATTTATAATAATAATCGAGTTTTAGTATAAAATATAAAAAAACGATAATTCTCAATTCATAAACACCTCATCCCCCGAATAATCTTTTAGATTTAATAAATTCTCAATACAATAAAAATGTAATATTAAAAAAAAGTTATGTTGAATTGAATTAGGAGAAAAGGAGTCGGTAAATCATATAAGCTCATTATATATATCTATAATTTTGGATCACGAAACAAAATTACTTTGAATTTGTGATGATGAATCAATTTTCATTAAAAAGTGAGATAATGATCATTTGGTAGAGTATATTATTTTGCATTCGGTGTGCCTGAGTTTGGAAAACATGATTGAATCTGCTTCGATAAAAAATGAGTAGGTGCCAAAAGTGCTTACTCTTAAACAACCGTCGGATTTCCGGGTGAAATCGTGACACACTTTCGTCTTTCGTAGGCGGTGGTGGTTGTTACAAAAGGTAACTTCGAATGTAGCGTGAAATCTGCAAAAAAATTCTGAAATTTGAATGGAGAACACAAAAATTGAATAGTTTACGTCAATAAAAAAGAGAAAAATGAAGTCAATGTGTCTCGAACCTAGGACTTAGAGCACCAATCCCACTATTTATCCCATTACACTACATGCATCTTTCACCTCAGTGAATGAGATCAACTATATGATAACTTTTTCCCCATTATATTCTTGTGGAAAAGTGACAAATAGCAACTTTGACCCTCTCTCGATAAAAAATATGAAAGAAATCCAGACGAACCTACGGACATTATAAAGGATGGAACCGAAGTAGAATTATATGTTTCTATGCTATAACAATCTATTTTCAAGGTTCATTTTATTAAGAGCGAATCACTATATAAAGATCTTTTTCCACAAACTGATGTGTAGTTATAATTAACATAATTTAAGTGATGAACTAGTTTATCCTCACACATGTATTAAAGATTAACAATATTATGTGAGTATATGACATATAAAATATATGGAAAATTAATTTGAAATCATGAATGAAGCTTTATCAAAGCAACTAAGGTACACCAATAATATGCTGTTAATGTCGATCTCCAATAAAGCATAAATTCTGTTTTATTTTATTGTTCAATAATGAATCTGATAAATCATCTTGGATCTGAAACATTAGCACATGAAATATCAAATAAATTCTTAATAAAACTTATGCAATTAACATGTACTGTTCTATAACACATTAAAATATTAAGTTATTCTATTAGTTTTCTTATTAGCATAAGAATCTATTTTGTTTTGATATATCTCATTCATAACGTATTTACTACCTATATTACCAATGATAGGATCAGAATTTGATTCTTTCAAGTCATATCATTGACAAATAAGATAATAGACTGAAAAAAATTTGGAAAGGTGACCATCTTTTGGGGGTTAAAGGTGTGTTCTTTGTTTTCTTCCATCTATCAAAGTGGAAGAAATTTTTTACAAATTGAGAAACTTCCCCGGGGAATTCACAAAAAAAATTTCAAAAATGGGAGAAAGTCAACAAGATACATTTAAAATCGCAATATTTACAGACACACACATTGGATATGATGAACAAGATGCTATAACTGAAAAGGATTCTTTCAGAGCATTCAAAGAATGCGTCCAAAATGCTCATATTCAAAATGCAGACATAATTTTGCATGCAGGGGACTTCTTTAACGAGCGAAATCCATCTAGATACGCTGTTATAAAGACAATGAAAATATTAGATGAGTTCGTCATTGGCCAAGGAAATCCACCAGAAATTTTATACTCTGAAGGATTGAGTTCAGATCCAAACTGGCTTAATCCTAACATCAACATCAAGATACCTTTCTTCTGCATGCATGGAAATCACGATGCTCCAAATGGTCTCGGCTCCACATCTCCAATTCAACTTTTATCAGTCTCCAAGTACTTAAACTTCTTCAAGCCAGTAGATATTAAGGAAACTATTGAACTCCAGCCTATTGTTTTGAAGCGAGGAACGATCAGAGTCGTAGTTTACGGATTAGGTTACATATTTGAAGAAAAGTTCAAAGAAGTAGTCATGGGGAAGAAGCTAAAACTCATTGCACCCGAAGAAGGTGAGTTTGAACGTACGTATACCATTCTAATGATCCATCAAAATATGTCATCATATGATCATGACATTGGAGTCATGGCCACACGACTTTCCGATGCCATATGGAGTGAAACCAATCCCCACAACGTTGATTTGGTCATCTGGGGCCACGAACACGAAAATTTGATCCAAAGGAAAAAATACGGAAATATCTATGTTACACAGCCCGGCAGCACTGTTTATACACAGTTTAGGAAGAAAAACGCGATGCAGAGGTCAATGGCGATATTAACAATTTCTCAAAATCCTGATTTTGACAAATTTGAAGAGATTAAGCTAGAAAGTCCCAGAACATTCATTTACGACAAGATCGAGATCGACAACAAAGGTCTCGGTTTTGAAAATGACAAATTAAATTATATCAAAGAACAAATTGACGACAAATTGTTAGAATTCATGGACAAAGATGGTAAAACAATACCAAAGCGTCAACGTCCCATCATGAGAATCGATGTTGAATCAACTTTGAGTCCTTCATCACTAAATTTGAGAGGATTAGTTGATGAATACAAAGAATTAGTTGCGAATCCGACGAAAATGTTCAGATATGTTGTTAAAAAGGCAAATTCCGGAACTAAACAATCCGAAAAGGCTGAAAAACAGACATCATATATTTCTGAACAAGAACACATCAAAATTGAAGACATTTTGTCTCAAAAAATCAGTCCGAGTGATTTGAATTTCATTTCTTTTGATTCTTTGAAAGATTCATTGATGGAATACATAAACTCAGACAATATGTCGAAATCGAAGGCATTCGAAAACAATATAAACGCGGTATTTAATGAGAGAATTAACTACATCATAGAACAGTCAAAGAATAAACAGAAAGAAGTATATGATGCAAATAAAGCAAAAGAATTCATTCTAAACCAAAAAGAAAATTTGCCAACTGTCAAAAAAGAAAATATTGCAGAAATAAAAGGAAAGAAAAAGACTTCTGCACAACCTTCACCTCAGAAACCTTCCGTACACCAGGAATCGGAGGAAGAGAAAGAAGTCATAGAAGAAGAACCAAAGAGAACTGTTGAAAGACCAAAGAGACCAAGAAGAAAAGCTACACAATAAAAAAAATTTAATGTATTTTGAAATTATAAATGATCGTTATTTTGAATATTTTTTTTATTTTCTGGGTTTTACATAGGGTGCAAAAAAATGCGCAAAAACGATTAAGGGTGCACTTACGCCCCTATGACATGACATGACCCTTTTTCAATGACGCTTCACGCCAGTTGTCAGAAATTTGAATTGAAAACATGACATGTTTAAGGTTATTTTTCAATAACGCTTCACGCCGGTTGTCATAAATTTGAATTAAATTCAGATGGGCGTAAGTGCAGCCTTAAGGTCGATGGAAAAATGTGCGTTTTTAAAAAACCGCCGTTTGAGAGGAAAATTGAGAGCCCCGATGTATACTTTTTGACATTGTCAAAAACTTTGAAAGGACCAAAAAAATTTTAGTGTCAGAAAGTTTACAAATGTATACTTTCTGACAAACAGACTCTCAGAAAGTACTCAAACTGCGGTTTTTAATTTCCGCACTTTTTTTGGCGACCTTATTTAAAATTGAATTTGCAGATTTGGAGTTGACCATTATTAAAAATCAAATCCATTAAAAAAGAATGGCAATAGTTGCATATACAAAAAATAATAAAATAAAATAAAAAAAATATCAAATAGGAATCAAATTTATCAAAAGAAAAATCGAAGAAAAGCACTTGATCATGCAATGCTCTGCTCTACTATTGTGATATCTATTAAAAAAAAAAAAAAAAAAAAAAAAAAAGGTATTGGGGCTTCCAGGCACTTCGTGCCCTCTAGCCCCGAAGATGTTTAGTATAAATGAAGTTTTTATTCGGAAAATTGTTAGTCTTCTGGTGTGAATTCGGAGGACTCTTCTTCTTCCTCCATTGCTTCTGGGAAGAAGCCTTCTTCTGGGTCGAAAACATTATATAATGTGTCGCTTTTCACAAATTATATATGTTTTCATGTTTTGTCACTTTTCTGTCACTTTTCGGGTGAAAACATTTTTATTATTATATATAAATGAATTTTACAAAACCACCGTTACCGTTCTTTGGAAATAAGAGTAGATGTAAAGATATTCTATTGAGAGAACTTAAGAAACTACCGAATGGTCTAACATTTGTAGATTTGTTCGGTGGAAGTTTCTATATGTCCCATTTATGTCATACCGTATTTCCTGACTCAAAGATTATATGCAATGACTTCGACAACTATATGGACCGTCTCAAACATATTCCAGACACAAACAATATATTGAAAGAGTTAAAAGAAAAGATACCTATAGGTAAGATGGAACGTATACCATTAGATAAGAAAGATATTGTGAGAGAGGTTTTGAAAAAAGCAGAATATATAGACTGGGATAGTATATCTGCTAGACTATTATATAGTGGTTCTATAAGAGTTCATGACATTGAAACACTTATGTCAAAAGTTTTATATCTTAACTATACAAATGTTTTCAAAGAGAACATAGAAAAATATATTGAGGGTATAGAGTTTGTGAGATGTCGTTGGACAGAGTTGTATGAAAAATATAAAGACAAGGAAAATGTTTTCTTTATAGTGGACCCGCCGTTCTATAACACATGGGATTTTCAATACCAAGTAGACTGGACTTTGAGAGACTCTTTAGAAACTTTAGACGTTATACATAACCATCCATGCTTTTACTTTACATCCGATAAAAGTGGTTTGGAAACCGTTATGAGATGGTTAGAGGACATACATGACTATGAGTTTATATATGACAAGATAGAATATGAGAGAGGTCCTATAAACCGGAGAAAGTGTCACAATAAAGAAATTTTATTAGTAAGTAAATGTGGTTTGAAATAGGACTACTTGTTTTAGGTTTTTTCCATTGTGTCATTTATTTATTTGACGTGGCAGAAAAGTACAGAGAATATGAAGATGAACCAATGCCTGCAAATGTTCAGTATATGTACTCGTAAGAGATATTTTTATCTAATATTAAATGGACGCACAGAACTTAGCGAATGCACAGCAACCTGGACAACCAAACCCAGAGAATATTCCAAATGAAGTTAGAATACAAACTGCAATGGCAAACTATGGTCAAGTGCCAACAGATGTACAAATGCAAACTGCCATGTCAAATGACGCTGCGTTAGGTTTGCCACCATGGTATGCAAATATGAGATGGAAAGAGTTTTATACAAACCCTGAAGTGGGATATAAACAACTTTATGCAGATGACGCGAACACAGGAGTTGACCCAGAATATGTTTTCTACCAGAGGAGAAACAGAATGTATGAGCTCCAGTTAAAGAATGCTATGGAACTCAACAGGAAACGTAAGAGACTAGGCGGACATTAGATTTTTACATATAGTAAAATGGGTTTCTTCAGTAGTATTGGAAACTTCTTCAGAAGAGTTGGAAGAGGTATATGGAATGGAATAAAATCTGTCGGAAGAGGAGTATGGAACGGTGTCAAAAATATTGGTAAAAGAGTAGGTCAGTTTGTTGGTATTATACCTAAAGACCCTGAACCAGAAGAACAAGCTCCTGTTATACAACAGCCTGAACCTGCACCACAGTCTAGTTGGCAACCAAATCCAACACCTCAACCGTATTAAAAAATTATATTTTTATTGTTCGATAGTAGTTGTATATGAAACTAAGTTCTAAGTAAAACGCATGGTATAATGGAATTATTCTTTTTCTTCCATCTGTAGTAAACCATACTTGAAAGTCTGAAATACTTCCACTTGGTGGTTCGTATAACTTTGTAGGTTTTTCGTAAAAGTCATTCATCAGACATAAGAAAGAGTTTTGCGCGCCAGAAAATGAAGCATGAACAATAATAGCATCTTGGTCGAAAATATTTTCATATGTTCCATTAGGGTTTTCGACTTCATAATAGTCCGGGTGTACTGGATATGCTGCAGGCTGATTTAACATCCTCAAAAATCTATGCCATGCCAAGTTGTTATATTTTGTAGAAATATAAACGTTTTCTCCAAGGTCTTCTATTTTATTGATTTTAACAGTTGCATTTTTCCTGTCATATATAATATCGAGATGGTACTCTCCCTCGTCAATGTTATACTGGTTTGCATATTCGAGATAGATATCGTTTATTTTTTCTTGAAAAGCTTGAAGAGTTGTTTCTAAGTTTACAAGCAAATTCACTTGTAAAAGTTTTCCCTGTTCAAATTTCTCATACGTACGTTTTTCTTTGTTATAGTATCGAACTTCAAAACCGACTGTAAATGGGAAACCATGTATGGCTTCTGAAATGAACTTCATTCTACGAAAGCCAATAGCTTTTGTGACAGATGGGTCTCTTAACCATCTTAACGGGTAGTCAAAACGATAGCCTTCATGCTTTACGGTCTCTGTCTCAAACTTTTGACCGACATTAGTAAAAAGTTCATCTAATGGTTTAGTTGTAGCAACTCTAGAATTTTCTTTTTCTATTGAAAGCATATTTTATCTAGAATAAAAATGTCAAATGAAACAGCGTCTATGAGAGAAATACAACACAACCGACAACTCATTATACAAGCTCTAAATAAGAACACAACAAACTTTTCAAACTATTCTAAGATATCTGAGTCATTGAAAGAAGGAAACTTAAAACTGACATTAAACCCAATGACAGATGAGTTTCTATTTCAAGACAATAAGAACCATACTGTCTGTATAAATCCAACAAAAGGAACTTTAAACGAGAAACCTATATCTGAACTTCTTTTGAAAGCAGATGTTGACAACAAAGCAGACAAAACATATGTAGACGATGCAATAGCAAAAGAAGAAGAAAGAGCTGACAAAGCTTATGCAACAAAAGAACATACTCATCCTGAACTAGCAGACAAAACATATGTTGACAATAAAATGTCAAGTGAAGTGACAAGAGCTGAAAACGAATATTCTAAAAAGACTCATACACATACCATTGCAAATATTACAAACTTACAAGAAACCTTAAACAGGAAAAGTGCCGTTGGACATACACATACATCTTCTGAAATAACAGACTTAAACGTTAGCCTTGAAAAGAAAGCAGACAAGAACCATACACATACAAGTTTTACAACTGTTGCTATAGAAAGTATTGAAGGAACGGTTGAAGAACCTGATGGGGATGTATTATATTGTAAACCTCCTAACTTTCCACAAGGTTTAACATCGGATGACGACATAACGACGATGAGAAACATTAGATGTAAAGATGTTTATGTCATGAAGGATGAAAATAACGTTAAATTCACTGCTCAAGATTTATATGACAAGAAAGCAGACAAGAACCATACACATACAAGTTTTACAACTTTTACAGCAGATGATATTACACTAAACACAACCTTGCCAAGTAAAGCTCCAACAATACCACCGGCAACAAGTCTTGTAGATACTTTGATATCTAATGACAATAGTATTATACATCTAAGACAGGAACTCAATGTGCTTAAACAAATTTTGCCGAATCTTATTTACCCGGTTGGCTCTATTTATACGTCAATGAACTCTACCAGACCAGAAACAGTACTTGGTTTTGGAACTTGGACTCAAATAGTCGACAGGTTTTTGTATTGTGCAAACTCTTCAAAGGAAACAGGTGGAAGTAAAACGATTTCAGGTGAAAACTTACCTGCGCACAGTCACTACGTAAGTTTAACTACATCTCGAGAAGGTGGGCATAGGCATAAATATTGGGATTGGACAGGAATGACAAAAGGTAAAGGATATGATGTTAAAGACAACGTTCAGTTTGCTATAAATTGTTACTTGGATAACACTGAGGTAGGAGGAGACCATACACATTTCGTTTCAGGGTATACGCAAACAACGGGACAAAGTAAAGACTACATGCCACCTTACATGACAGTTTACGCATGGTATAGAAATGCTTAGTCGTCATTTTCAACTTCTTTAGCATATTCGTCAGGAGTTGTCTTATATTTGTTAGGAACTGTCTTTGAAAGTATACCACCTTGAACTTTGACAAGTTTGAAACGAGGTCTGACAATAGTAGTTTTATCTTCTGCTTGCAGTCTGTACATTTTGCCATGTTTGCCTAAAACTTCATAATATTCTCTTGTATACTTTCTTCTATTTTTACGAACACGAATGTGAGTACCTGTCGGGTTCCCATTGTTGTCATAGTCAATAGTATTTTCATATGGGTCGCGTTTGGGTATTTCTATTTTTACTTTGTCACCTTTCTGAAGTTTGAAGCCCGGCATTCTTTCTTGTTTGTCTCTTTTGACTAAATTATTAAATATATAGTCTTTCTCTAAGTCAGGGTTGTTTTTCATTTCTTCGGGGGAGTGGTTTCCCAAACCTTTTTGTTTACGGTTATTGTAAATATTTAAAACTTGTCTCATCTTTGCCATGGAGAAGTGTCTATACTTGTCGTCATATGACATTTCATTTGCTTCACCACCTTGTGGTTGGTTTAAGTCTCTTAACATTTTTATACAACCGTCAATGACACCAAGAGCAGAATGGTTTTGGTCGACAATGAAATATTGGTTTACATTTTTTGAACGCAGATAGTTTTTTACATCATCTGATTTGAAAGAACTTTCACAGTCAGATGTCAGTTTTGTTGGATGGTATTTGTCAACGAATATTGTCAAAGCAGTTTTCACATCTAAAATAGCTTTGGACCATAATGGTATGGCTTCACAGTATCTTGTGTTTTGACCGACAAATATTAGCCAGTATGGTGGTCCATCTTCTCTATACCTCGGAATGTTTTCCAAGATATCCATAAACCAAGCATTTGGTGTTGAACTAAAGATTTTTACCATGAGTGCTTTCTTTGTTGCTTTAGAAACATAGGGGTCCTTGTTTGGATTCGTCATTTTTTAACCCATAAGAAATGGGTTTATTTGGCGCATTAGCAGGAGTTGCATCCAGATTTTTGCCCGCAGTGGGAACAATAGCCAGAGGTGCATTTGGAATTGGAAGGAAGATTTTGAGTACATTAGGTATACTTAAAGAGAAAGCACAACCTATTATACAAACTGTACAGAAAGGTTGGGATGTAGCACGAGATGCAGCAAATCTTATTCCAAATCCTGAAACAAGAGGAAAAGTTCAAGGATGGATGGACAATGTAGGAAGACAAGCAGGAAACTATTATAACAAAGCAAATGACTACTATAACCAAGCAGGACACTATATGGACCAAGGTGAAAGATTCTTTAACAGAGGATATAACCATGCACAACAGTGGGTAAACAATAACCAACCGCAACCACCTCAAACTTGGGGAATGTAAAGTTTTTTACTGAGATGAAATGAACAATACAGCATTGAGACAAATGGGTTCAAGATGGATTTGTCGACTTCCAGCAGTTACACCACGTGTTTGTCAAGTTCTTCCTATACCTCAGGAAGTTTTAGACCGACTTAAAAAACCTAAACAACCAGTTGAAAACAAACCAAACTAAAATTTTTTACTGAGATGAAATGACCGAAGAAGTTGAAACGGTAGATTTGACACCACAAACAAAAAGTTCAGAACCATTGTCAAAACCTGTCAAAGAACTTACAGATGAAGAGAAAAATTCAATAATAGAAAGTGCCAGGTCTGGAAATACAAACCCTAACTACAAAGTCACTTTTCATAGAAATGGAACGGCTAGTATCTCAAAAAAGAAACAGACTCTCACAAATAAAATATTGAAGTCTGAAGGAGCTTTCGAGACAACAGATGGAAAAGTTTACTTCACTGACAAACAGTTCATTATAGAACATCTCATTGACTTAGAGTCGAAATATTCTAAACTTTACAACAAACACAAAAAGTTGAAAGGAAAACAAAAACAAATGGCATATGATATTTACGAAGATGTTGACGACACAACCATACCTGCAAGTGAGGTAAAGTCAGAGGAACCGAAAAGTGACGAAAAAACGATAGAAGAAGAAAAACCAAAAACTGAAGATAAACCAAAAACAAAGTTTAGTTTCCAAACTAAACCAAGTCAACCTTCATTAGCTGGTATGGGTTGGCGTCAAAGGCTTATGGCAGCAGGTGGTTATGTAAAGTAAAAGAAAAACATTTTTTTATTTTTATAAAAATGCCCCCGTATAGAATGGATAGAAGGTCTGCTAAAATAAAAGCAGAGTTAGAAAGATATGGTTGGAGAGTTTCAAAGAAGTTTAAATATAGGAAGGGAAGACCAATAAAAGTCTATGACAAACTGGCTGGTCTTCGCTACGAGATGGACTTAGAAACAGCGCGCGCCAACTATCCAAACAGACTAGAGAGGTTAGAAGAAGAACGTCTTATGGACATGCCTTTCGATGTTAGTGAACCTCAAGTTGAAGGACACGACGGCTTTGCCAGATTCTACTGGAAACATGACGAACAATTGCATCCTTTGAGAAGGAAAAAAGGTAGTGCAGAGGATGGTCATGCTCCCATGGAAAGAACAAGATATGCATATGAGAAGTACCGTGAAGTTAGAAGTCAAATTACATCTGGTCGAACCTTTACAGTAAACTTTGACGAAGGAAAGAACAAAGAAGGCTTCATGGGAGTACTTGCTGCCATACAAGACGGAAATAAGAAAGGATACAATCTCAGATTGACCATAACAGATTTGGATGGTCACATTTACTATGCACATGGCAATGAACAAACAGCCGCACAACTTCTTGACGCTTTCAAGACTACAAAGAGAGAACAAATGTTTGACTCCGACTCAGACATTTTGAATGCAATTGAAGGAATTGCAAGCGTGAAGTTTGAATGGTACCAACCTAACCCGCAAGCAGTCAGACAACATGCTGGATACTTCCCGTTCATAAATAAGTCTGACATTGACTTGACAAGGTATGGAATTTACAATTCAATTGAAACAATTGTCAATGAACCTTGCATTCTTACATGTCTCAGGAACTCTGGTCTTGTTACAGATGAGAAGATGAAGTATCTTGAGTCATGTGTGAAGACAAGGTACATTCTCAGAGGTCAATTGGCAAAAATTGCACCGTTGGCAAATGTGAATATTCGAGTCAACATACCTACAGCTAAAGGTTCTTCACATGACGACTATGTTGTTGACAAAGACTTACCATGGTTGAAGATTGTAATTGTCCACAACCACTTCATGTTGAACGAAAGTCTTACAAACCCATTGTTCGGAAAAGGCAAGTGCAACATTGTCAGAGCTGTAAACATTCTTTTCGAGAAAGGTTTGTTGGAACCAATTCCAGATGACAAGCTGACAGAAACTTTTGTACCAAAAGACGAAACAAACTTTTCACTGTTAGCAAGACCAAAAGTTGTTCCAGACAAAGTTCTAGTACAAAAGAAGTACACAGCTCCAAAAGGAGTTGGATTGTTCGGATACCAACCTGAACCAGAAGAACTTCCAATGAGGTTGCAAGAACTTCAAGATGCTATAAACAAACTTCCATTGAGACATCCAATTGACGTCAAATTGTATTGGAGAGCATCTGAGTTAGGTCAGAAGGTTTTATATGAAACAGGTTGCTTCGACGATGTTTATGAGATAACAGGAGAAGTTTCTCAGAAGATAAGAGACTCACTTGAATTTCCACGAACTGGTCCGATTGGATGCGACAAGTTCGACTCAGATGAAAAGATATACTATGTCGACCTTAACGCTGCATACATGAGGTTTGTCCAATATATCCCGACTGGAATTCCAAACGAAGATGGAGAGTTCCCAGGAAGGAACTATACAGTTGGAAAAGTCATACAACAACTCTATGATATTAGGAAAGCTTCAAACCCCAAACTCGCAATGACACTGAAATTGCTTATGAATTCGACATGGGGATATTCCATTAAGAAACCTCAAGAGATGAAGAGTAAACATTATGAGAAGGTCGACAACTTTGTTGAAAGGTTTTCTCCTTTTGTTTTGAAGTACGAATTCACTCAAGGTCAAAGTGGCTTAGTAACCACATTAAAACCTATTGTCGAACATTGGTCTTACCCTCAGTTCGCAAAGGCAGTCCTTGACAACTACAACAAATTCTTCTCCGAAGTCAAATCCAAAGTTGTGGTATACTATGAGAACATCGACGCACTCATGACGAACGAAGAAGGCTATAACAAACTCATTGAATTGGGTTTAGTCGGTGAGAAGATGGGCTGTTTTAAGCTAGACAAGGTATTTTCCGAAGTTCATGTCCTCTCCAAGCGAAAGTACTGGGCTGTTAAAGAAGATGGTGAAATAGTTAAACATTGCATGAAGTAAAACGTTGCATGAAGTAAAACATTGCATGAAGTAAAACATTTTTTAAAACAGTATATTTTTACATATATTAAATGCTTCAGGTTGAAAAACAAAGAACAAAAGCAGCAGATACAAAACCGTTAGACTATATCTTTACAAATGCCGGTAGAAATATTTCAGATGAAGAAATTTCATCCCGTTCATACAGGTTTGACTATCCAATTCGTTGGCTTCAAAGTCCTTCAGATGCAAAGGCAATAGGATTTAGAAAAGTTTTGTTTTCAAATAGAACTAACGCTTTTATGTTCGCAGTATATTTTCATGGGCAGTATGAAGGTTCTGATGGTCTAATAGACAAATTTGACGAAATGAGAATCTTTACAATTCGTTCAGACGAAAGTCTTGAGAAAACTCTAAATGACTTTCAAACTCAAATAAACAAATACTACTGGGAATTTCAAGAAAAATACGACTCTTTACTAAATGGAACATACTATCTAAAACTAGAATACAACAAGATGAATTCCACCGTTTCATTTCAAAGGATTGAAATTAACCCTCCAAGAAGTACAGAGTTTTTATTTTGGGAAGTAGACAAACGTTCTTGGGCACAATTTCTTCGGTTACTAAACCAGAACGAACCATTGCCACCTGACGGTCCGTTTAAATTTATACGTCCACCAGCAGATTTGACAGTTTATAGAAACGTGTTTGACCCTCAAAATGTTATGTGTCATGCAAGTTTCAGTTCAAGCAACAATAGTTTTCTATGTATTGGTAAGGACTTTTATGACTTTGCTTCTAAATTCTACGAACCACCTAGTAACAGTTTCTCTGACTTTCAAGTTTGGTTCACAACAAATGGTGTGCAACATATTATTCCATTGTACTATGACTTTTATCTCGAATTGTCTTTCATATATAACTACGGAAAAGTGCTGAAAAAGTATTGAAAAATACTTTTAGGTGAAGAGGTGAGATGTCACCTGTTTTCTCACCTGTTTTTTCACCTCTTGAATTTGTCATGATTTCATCGTAGAAAACTCATGAAAACAATTTATTTTTAAAACAATATATTTTTTTATTTTATTTGAAATGTACGCTGAGTTTGTTGGAGAAGACCGTTGGGAAACTTGTTTGTTAGATGAGAAATATGAAATTCACTGTTGTGAGTCATTTGAAGTCAGAAACAAAAAGACAAAAAGAGTTTTAAGCGAATGGGAGCGAAATGACGGATATGCTGATATGAAGATGGGTGGAAAACACTATCTTAAACATGTTGTCATTGCAACTCATTTTATACTGAATCCTAACAATTTACCTTTTGTAGACCATATAAACCATATAAGAAACGACAATAGACTTGAAAACTTACGTTGGGTCACTTATTCTGAAAACAATAAGAACAAAGGTAAATTAAGAGATATTGTATTCGAATTTGTCGACGAACTAGAAGATGAAACAATTGAAATTACAGACTATGGCAAGCATACGTTGGAGTTTTACTACTATAGCGAAGAACAAGACTCTTTCTACTTTTATACCGGCGTAAACTATAGGAAATTACAAGTATATTTTACTAAGGCGGGCTATGCTTATGTAAACACTAGAGATACAGATGGAAATACGTTCGAATACTTCTTAACAAATTCAAGAAGCTATATGGCATACCATTTTAAAACAATATATTTTTACATATATTAAATGCTTCAGGTTGAAAGAATACGGTGGAGCCAAAAGTGGCTCGACCTCAAAACAAGCATTTTATGAGCTTACAAAGGGTGTTATGAATGAATTCAGCAACATACATCCTGACCTCGTTCATTTTGTTGCTAAATTCAGTAAAAATAATGTTTAGGTGAAGAGGTGACATCTCACCCGTTTTCTCACCTCTTTTCTCACCTCATGAATTTTCATGAATTTCATCGTAAATGTTTTGTCGAAACTTCTTCATCGTAAATGTTTTGTCAAGACTTCTTCGTTTATGTTTTGTCGAAACTTCTTCGTTTATGTTTTGTCGAAACTTCATCGTTTATGTTTTGTCGAAACTTCATCGTAATGAGCGTAAATGACCCAAAAATATAATTTAGGTGAAGAGGTGACATCTCACCTGTTTTCTCACCTCTTTTCTCACCTCATGAATTTTCCCGAAATAAAAATAAAGTTAGTTTTTTTTAAAAAAATATTTTTTATTTTTATTGTAAGAACATGTTAGCAACTACAGCACCAAACTCGCTAGTCATGAATCCTACGTCAATGTTGGTAGAGATGAAAAACTTCATTCCTTCTTCATATACTTTTGAAACAGAAATCCAGAAGATAAAGCAGGAATTGTTAACAAGTAATTTAGACTGTACCGCACAGGATGAAACAAATGAACAGTATCTTTATGAAATGCAGGACATTATTGACCATTTACCCAAATTGCCTGAAATTCAGCAGCAAAAACTCACTATTCCCGAATTTGACGAAATTGAAGTGAAACCAACTGACTCAGTAGAAATAAAGAAGTTCATACGAAAGGTAAATTATGAATTCCTTGGTTTTCATTGCAACCATAAGGTTATGGACAAAGATTGCGACATGGTATATAAAAATATTTCTGACATATATAAATCTGGGGAGTTTAAGACCTACGACAACTTTGTTTCGTTAGTTGCTGAATGTGTATGGGAAATAAGAGATAAAGATAGTAGGGGTAAGGTATGGAATGAACAGATAAGACCCGCTATGTTTGAGATGAAGAGAGCAATTGACGCCTTGGTTGTTTTAGCAGGTAAGGTTTCAGAATATAACGCAAAAATGAACCCACAATGTTCTAAATGTAAAGCAGCAATGAGGAAATATAACTACTCAGTCAAAGAGATAGAAAGAATGAGAAACGACTATGCAGATTTAAAGAAAGAAGCAGAAAAGCCAGCAGAAAATAAAATGGACATGTTAGAATTTCTGAACAAAAACTATCCAACAGCAGACGATTTCCTTCTATCTGATGTCAAGAAGAAGTATAAAGAGACTTTCGGTATCGTTAAAACATTTGACATACTAAAAGAAGAAATAGAAGCTACGAAATTGTTTAGAATTTCAAATATACATCGTACAATTCATGTAAAACGCTTATAAAATAACTAGGGTGAGAAAAGAGGTGAGAAAACGGGTGAGATGTCACCTCTTCACCTAAACATTATTTTTTACTGAATTCAGCAACAAAATTCTGAGTAAAATAATTTTTAGGGCATGTGTCAAACCGTTGAGTTTTCACAAAATTTAAAAAATAACGTTTACCATGTAAAACGCTTATAAAATAACTGAGGTGAGAAAACAGGTGAGAAAACGGGTGAGATGTCACCTCTTCACCTAAACATTATTTTTGTCTGATTTACGCTCATTACGAAGAAGTCTTGACAAAACATTTACGAAGAAGTCTTGACAAAGCATATACGAAGAAGTCTTGACAAAGCATATACGATGAAATCATGAAAATTCAAGAGGTGAGAAAAGAGGTGAGAAAACGGGTGACATCTCACCTCTTCACCTAAACATTATTTTTATTGAATTCAGCAACAAAATTCATGAATTTCCTTAAGATACAAAATAGAAAAAATAAAGTTAGTTTTATTTTTATTTATTTTTTTATTTTGTATGTAAAGACAGATATGTCAACAACAGAGAACACAACAACAGTTATAGTCCATGAAGCTATAAATGAAGAATATGAGTGGATACAATATAACAAACAATTGCGTCTCATTCGTTCGGTCAAAGATGACATGTACCAAATGCAAAGTATTTTGAATGCTCTTCGTTCTACAAAGCAAGCATATCATTGGTTTGAAAACCAACAGACAAAAGAACTTTTAGAAGAATTTCCTCATATGTTTGCTACCCTCGGAAAACCGAGGGTAGAGATTCCGTACGAAAATCGCAAGAATTTGGCTCCTGGTTTGAGAGGTTGGTATGTACATAGACTTCTTGTAAATGCTGTTGCAATGTGGGCTTCACCTCGTTATGCTTGTTATATTTTCATGATGTTAGATGAAATTCATAGACAAGAACGTGAAGAGATGGAAAACAAGCTTGAAGCAAAAGACAAAAGCATTCAGAAAAGAATACCACGTTCGGTACCAAAAGGAAAGGAAAAGAGTTATAAGTATATGATTTATACTGAAGAGATGGAAAATGAAGAAGATAAAGATATGGTTATGTTGCATTTAGTCAGAAGAAACCAAAAGCTTTTACGACCTTGCTAAGATTTACAATCTGACAGAAATTGGTTCTATCGCGAAAACTTACCGATTTCAATGACTCCAAATGAAGATGTTAAACAGATAGTTCAAGATACGTTACTCCAACACTATGATAGAAAGGTTGTACAATACTTACCTTCAAAGAAGATTTGCCATTGTTAAAGGAAAAAATAACAGAGTATTTTGACAACTTCAAACAAGCAGAGTAAATGAACTCTTTATTTTTACGCTTGACTTCAGATGGCTCAGGTAGCTCTATAAAGTAAATTGCCTTGTCAAATCCTTCTGGCATTCCGAGTCCTTCCTTCCGACAGGAAAAGTCCTTCCTTCCAACAGAAAAAGTCCTTCCTTCCAACAGAAAAAGTCCTTCCTTCCGACATTCCAAGTTCTTCCTTCCGACATTCCAAGTTCTTCCTTCCAACTGGAAAAAAAATTTCCCGACAACTGGAAAAAATTTCCTGTTGTTCGTCGTAAACCATTCAAATTTTCGAAAATTGAGAACTTTTTTGGTCGAACGACAGAAAAATTTTTCCTTCAGACAGGAAAAAAATTTCCCGACAACTGGAAAAGTTTTTTCTTCCGACATTCCGAGTCCTTCCTTCCGACAGGAAAAGTTCTTCTTCCAACAGGAAAAGTTCTTCCTTCCGACAGGACACAAACGAATGTCCGACGTACCACCAACCGAGTCCATTCCAAAGCCAGAAGAACCGACAGCCCCAGCACACAACAGACTAAGACTCAAACACTTACATTTTTCAAGCTTGACTTTTTACAATTTGAACTTTGTTTGCGTTATGAATTCTGAAGAAGTATGAGGGTCTTGTATGACTTTATACTTCTCCCATAGTTCATGTCTGTCAAACTTACCTTGGACTCTTTATAGTTCCATGAAATCGTCTTCGGACAATCCAGGGAAAAGTATTATGTCAGTCAGTATTCTCTTTACATCTTTACTTAAACCTTTGCTGTCTGTACACAAATGACAACTGAGATGTTAAAGTGTCTGAGCTTCTTAAGAATTCGACACATGTCTTGTTCTCTATTCTTTAACAAAGGATGAGAAGCAAAGTCATCTAAGATAAGAAGACATCTGTGAGGTTAAGTCTTCCAATCGTAAGATTGCAATTTCTTCGAATGTATTCTATCTCTTTCTGTTTTTCTGAAGTGTTTCTTCTCTAATATTCTCTGCATTTCCTCATTTGGGTCTTTAAACTTAGAATTTATATACTCATTTATAGCATTGTACTTCAAAACTCTTCTTTGGTACTTCTTTATCCAATCTAACAACTCAGAGTCTTTTATACATACTAACTTAGACTTTTTATAATATCTTTGAACGAATTGACGGTTTGGTCAAATTGACCAGAAGTACTACAAATAACAACTAACTCATAGAATGGGTTTCTTCTCATCTAGTTCTTGTTGTTGTGCAGCCATTTTAAGATAAGTGAAAGTCTTACCCGACCAGGTGGTGCAATTAGACCTGTTATACCATTCTGAGCAAATAAGAACTTGTCATGTATAGGCTTTATCTGAGCATTTTCCAACTTCCTCTTGTTCTTATTTAAAACATTCTCAAATTTCTTGTCAATGTCAGCAAACTTTTTTTCTAACATATTTTTAGAAAAATTAAAATTTTTATCTTTTTGAAAATGTCGAGCGATTTCGCTATCTATATTCGAGACAAACTTTTCGACAGCAAAACATCTGTCGACCATAAAATCTTACATAGTGTAAACAAGAAAGGGAATTTGTTCTAAAGTTCTGTTTCTGGGAATATGACAAGAACCATAAAACATTAAGCAGAGCAGTCTTAAAATTTGTCAATGACAGACTTGTTGACAGAGATGACGCCGATTGGAAAGATGAAGTCCAACAAAAGTTCTTAGAATGCAAAGAAGACACATGCGCTGTTCTTGAAGATGAAATAGAAAACAGAATAGATGAGCTATTAAAGGACAAAGAACTTTTACATAAATATGGTTGCGCCAAATTTGACATAACTCCACCAGAGAAGAAGAAGAAGAGAGAGAAGAAAGAAAAGAAAGTAGAAGAAGAGAAGAAAGAACCAGAGCCAGTTCCAGAGAAAAAGAAATTTGACATGTAAAAATAAAATTTTATTTTTAGAACATTTCTGGGTCAATGTCAATGTTCTCTTCCTCTTTAGGAGCAAACACTGGTTTAGACTCTAAAATCTTTTTACCCAATTTACCTTGAACTTCAACTATCTTAGACTCATAATATTCATAGTCGTCTGTCTTCTTTGGTTCATAAGGTATAACAAGTTTGTATGCTTTGCCTTCTTTAAGGTTTGAAAACCTTCTGTCAAAACTTTCTTTGACTGTTAACAAACCTTCTATGTCTAAGTCTTCAAATTTCGCACCATTTTTAGTCACAATAGCAAACTTAACTGGTTCGATGTTCCAAACTTTGTCAAATGTAGACTTTTCAAAATGGTAGAAGTAAACATTCAAATAAGCGAATGGGTCTAGTTCTTCTTTAAGTCCTGACATGTACTTGTTTACTGAGATGAATTTTGCCATCTTTTCTATCGGATAAAAAAATATTTTTTTAAAATTTACTCAGAAAAATTTTTCTTTGTATATACGCCGTTCTGAACATCTAAAAGACTTTTGACATTTGCCAAGAATGTTCGTTTAGACGCTGTCATATAACCATACTCTTGACAATATTGTTTATATTCATCGTACAATGACCTTTCATCTAAACACTCAAAGTCGCTTTCTTCTATGAACAGTTCATATACACTCTTGTTTGCTTCTAACAATGTTTGTCTTTCTTCGGTATGTGGAATTTGTCTTGGATTGAACTTAGAAATATCTAATGTCATGAAATATGAGAACAAGTGGTTGTAAAAGTCAGATGTCAAAGTTTCTGCTAAGTCGTCAAAATATTCTGTATCTTGCATATGAGAATCTGACGTTCTGACAACTACATATCTTCTGTCAGAACTTTCTAACTTCATCGGAACAGCATTGTTTGAAACCATAATGAAGTTTGCAACATTTTCACAAACTCTTTGGTCTTTATATTTTCTTTCAACAACTCCAACTTTGTCTGTTATAAGACTCTTCAAAGCATCTGAGTTCAAAACTTTTGTTGTATCTATACTTTGAAGTTCATTGCAAACTATAAGTTTCATATTCTCTATTGAGGAGTTAAATTTACCGCAGATGTTTTCTATGTTTGTCATATTCGGGTTCGAATAGCCCTCTAACAGTTTGCACAAAATATCTGTAAAGAATGTGTTCTTACCAGTTCCTTGTTTTCCAATTATAATGAGAGCAGTTTCATTTTTAGCACTTGGATGTTGTAAGATGTTTGCAAACCAACATAAGATATACTCATAGACTCTTTCGTTTCCATTGCATATAATTTCTTTGACATGGTCTAACCAAGCTTCTATAATATTTTTCTTTCCATTCTACTTGTTCGTATTTATATCCAGTGAAGATAGAATAGAAGTTTGGAGAAGGTGTATAAAACTTTATACCTCGAACTGAAAAATCTTCTAACTTTGACAATAAGATATCCCAAGATCTAACATCTTCATTCCAACTTGTACAACTTTTATTTTCTTAAGTTTCTGTCGACATTCCTGTTCAGACACTATTGTTGCTCTTGTTTGTTAAAGCAACATCCCATTCTTTCATAACATAACATTCTGGGCAGAGTCAACATAAATGACTAAACGTTTCAAATTCTCGACTGCTTTGTTATAGTCTCTAAATGGACACATATTTCTGAATGCTTGAAGTCATAAAAATCTGAAACATCTATTCTGTACATTTTATAAAATAAAAAAAATATTATTTTTTTATTCTTGACTTTTTTGTTCCATTTGTTGCATTTGTTGTTCTTGAGCTATTTGTTGTTGAAGTTGTTCTTGTAAATACAATACTTTCACCGGTTGCATCTTCCAATTCGAAACTTTCTGCCGTCATTGACAAATACATAGGACATAAAAGTTTTACAGGAACAAAGTTTGCGTCAACTAATGTCAACGTGTATACTTGCCAAAGTGTTTGAGTTCACTAAGGTTGAAAATTTCTGCATTCGAATGAACAATAGGCAAACCAGCAGAGAAAGTATTGTTTATACGCATAAGTATCTTTTGGTCATAATAGTTTCTGTCGACATTCGAATAGCACTTTGAACCTAAGTTTGAAACAATATATAAGATTGGTGTGCTTAATGTCAATGGAATAGACATTCCTTGTATGACACTTTTCCTGTTATAGGAAACTGTTGGTAGTAAAAACCAGAAATAAGTTTTGTATTATAGCTCATATCGTTTATAGTAAACTCAGTCGGACATCCAAACATAATGAAACCTGCTCTAGTTGCAGCACATGTTACACTCGTCCTTAAAGTATTAAATAAGTCACAAAACCTGTTGGTGGTATATCTGAGTAAGTATCTTCAAAGGAGTATTTTTTACCATTCACAACAATAAAATCTTCTGTGTCAAAAGAGCAAAACAGGCTTTAGTCGTCATTGTGTTTAAGGTTAGTTTACAATATCGTCCTGAGGACTTTGTAAGTTTGTTGTTATAGAATTATATGACTCAGGGTTTTAGTCGTAATAGTATAAACATTATGTCTTCTGCCATTTACTTAGCAAATAAATTTTAATGAAATGTTGTGGTCGTCAAATATTTTTATAACGTCTGGGAAACTATACTTTAAGTTCAACGTTTCACCTCCTTTCATAACGTATATCTTGTCAATGACATATATATGAAACACACCACAGCAACTAATGTCGGGTTCTATTCTTTGATGTTTATATCGTCTGCCTCTGTCAAAAGTTTCAATAGTTCTTTCAAAATTTCATGAGGTGCAATGACATATGAGTTCACTTTTACAGGGTTGTGTTCGACCAAGTTTAACATTATACCTAAAGCTTGACAAATCTTCTCCTGAGTTTGAAGTTTGTCTTTAAGTGTTGGTAGTCATTTCGAATATCTGCAACAGAACTTAAGTCTCTGCTAACTTCAGGATATGTTGGTTGTTCTTTTACAGGAACTATTGTTATACCCATCTTCGTCTTCGTATGGTTTCCCCACTTCAACATCTCTTTCTTTGACATTGACAACAACACTTTGACTGTTTGTTTGAGTTGGTGAATTTAACTTCACATCTGCCACCGCCATTAAACCTTTTGAAACACTCACGCTTCTATTTTTTCGGAAATGAATTTTACTTAGAATAAAAAGATGGACGTATTTGAGTATCTCTTCGAATTGAAGCAAACAAAGTTTACACACACAAACAATACAAATACATTGACAGAATAGTTCTTTATACAAACAATGGTAAATGTTATAGAATAGCAGTCTTTGCTGAACCAAAATATTTTCATAAAGCAAAGAAAGTTGGTATAACTGAAATGGTGAAAGTTCTTGAAGCAGACAAAAATATAACTTCAAAACTTACAGATATTTCTAAAGGAAAGTTTATAATACAATATTAGTCAAAACTGGCGTACTGTCAATATTTGACGGAGAGAAGTCAGTTCAAGAACAACTTACTGACCTGCTGCCAAAATCTGCTCGATGGAAGCTGTCGTTATGCCAATCTGAGGAGCCCCAGCAGGTTTCATCGAACGAATCTTCAAAAGAGCATCTTCCGTGAAAAGTGCTATTGGTTTTGTAAACTTCTTTGCTTTCAATTCATCTGGACCGTCTCTGTCACCAGTATATTGTATTTGTACAGTACCAACAGTTGAAATACCACCCATAAAGTCTTCTGAGTCAGCAAATGGAATGCCAAGCCAAAAGTTTGAACGGTCTCCATTTGTATATTGAGTTTTTGACCTCCTGTATGAGTCCATACTTTCACATATGGCATAATAGAACTTTGCATTTCAGGGTTAATGGTGTTGTGAAGTTGTTGTTAAAGTTCATAGCATCTAATGTCAAGTTGTATGACCTCATATCCTCAACTGTAGAATATTCTTCTCTTGGATAATATTTGCCATCTATGTTTATATGATATTTAATACCGGGGTTGTAGAAACAAGAATAGTCATTTATAGTTCGTCTGAAACAGTACAAACATAGTATCTGCATGTTTCATTGCAGTTGTTAAAGCAATATCTGTTCTTGCACCTGGTCAGCACTTTGGTTTCCAACTTCACCTGCAAAGTCTTTGACAGATATTTGGTGTATAGGGAACATAAGTGGAACTGCAATATATTTGGCAGCTAAAGCATTTGAAATATCTGGGTCCAACATATAGACTGCAAGTCTGCTTTCTATTCTCTTGCATTCAAACTTTTCGCATGTAAACTTAACTGGGTCCCAAGCAGTTCCAGCAGCATTGAAATAATAGTTTACTTCAGTGTTGAGGTTTGAGAAACCAAAGTCTAAGTCAACTTTGTCTTTGCAAAAGTCGGCGAATGACGTTTTATTTGTTCCCTCTACGTCTGTAATAGTGAATGGTCTTGTGTTGGTGCAATGACTAAGTTATTTTTGCTTGGAGTAAGTTCAATAGAAATTTTTCCTGCCCAGTTTGGCAAGTATCTTAAAAACCTGAAGATGAGGAAAGATGACAAAGGAACTCTAAGTTCAGTTTTACTTTGGTTACTGCTGCTGCAGTTTGTCCAGAAAGGTTAACATAAACTCCTGGAACGTTAGGGTCAAGTCTTCTTATTTTCTCAATAGTTGCATACTGGTCTGTTTGTTCGTCTAGCTTGTGGTTGTACTGAGTTTCTCAAAGCGAACCATTCATAGTTTGCCCATGTTACTGTTTGAACTAAGTCAGAGTTAGAATATATCTTATATCCCATGAAAACTTCTGGAGCATATTGGTATCCGACATAGAAAATTCCATTGCAACCTTTCTTGTCAGACAACTTGGCAGAATTTTATTTCAATGTCTTGTTCCACGTATAAGAAAGAGTTGTCAATAGAAAATAATATGAAACCTGTCGCAAGCAATATCTACTGTTGTTGAAGAACCTTCTCCAAACTCACCTACGTTTCCATAAGAAACAGCAGTTGTATATTCGTAAGTTCCAGGAACTATTTCTGACCTTCTAATGGCATTGTCGCATTCGTTATACCATTCGGAAACATTTCCATTCATGGCATCCAAAACTGTTGGCGTTATATTCTGAGCGGCGTACATTTCATATGAGTAAAAATATAGAATAGTTGGATTTATATGTCATAATAGAACCCACTCCGACCAAGCTTTACTTTCTTCCTGACTGAGTTTTTAACTCTTCTTTTTCCTTCATTGCCCTCTGCTTCAAGTTGTTGCATCTTTGCCTCATGTTCACCTAGTATGTTGTAAATTTCCCATGTCCTTTTTGCCTTTGGGCTCTGGTCGCCCATCTCAGGTAACCAATATCCTAGAAAGAGTTTGTCATAGTTTGTATTTGAGTCTTCGCGTATTGTTTGCATGACTCTTTCCTGAGTTTCCGGTTCAAGCTCTTCAAACAGTGCCTGTCCATATGGAATATGCTCGTTTCCAAATATATTTTTTGTAGCCATTCTGGTTTTCTTTCCATGTTACCAACTATATCTTTTGTGAATGGGAAAGCTTTTACCCAATCTTTCAGTCTTGCGTCGTTTATTTCTGTAGTTGGTTTTATTTTGTCAAGGAACATGTTTTTCAATACTAACATTTCATTTGGTACTGTCCATTTGAGTTTTCTTAAATATTCATCCCTTCTCAGTTCATTGTCTGCAAAGTAAGTTTTTATGACATTTTGTAAACTTTCGTTTGCAAGGTCATGTACAATAGGTTCTCTTCCTTCTGTCTCCCTAACTTTCTTTCTAAACTCTTCACCAAATATACCATCTTTATGGTTCTGTGTAGTTCTTTGAGATAAATGTTCTAGAACGTCAGGTGTTATATTTCCATCAGCCATGTTCATTTCATACTGGTCCAAAATATCTGCATCTTTCATATCTTTCAATGGCATTAAAGCCGCGCTTAAAATACCAGCTATGTCTCGTTCACCATTGACTTCCATTGCGTCTACAACTTCTTGGAATTGTGGTTGTAAGTTTATGAACCACCTATCCGGATTAGCTTTATGACCCCATCTCATTGTAGTTCCATCGTCTGCAGAAACAAAAGTAGGTTGTTTCCATCTTGGTTAGGTTCTGAATGAACTTTAAACAATGTTTCATTTCTATATGTTTTCTTGAAATTTAACCTTTTATTTTCACCGAGTTCATCCGAAGATTGAACGTTAAATGCTCGTAAGTAAAAAGGGTTGTTGTATTTGTGTACATTTTTTTTCAGTTCTTCCATTCTATGCTGGATATTTTCATCTGATGTTGGAGTCTTTGTATGTCGGCAAACATTTTTTCGAATTCTTCTACTATGTCAGCCGAATTTTTTTTAGACTCTTGGAAATATTCCATATTCTCCGCATACTCTTTGTTGAGGGTCAAGATTTTTCGGCTGTTCCAAATCTTCATCTAGTTCTGTGAAGTTAGTTTCCAAAGGAAGGACTTGTTCGTTTCCTTCAGGCTCTTCTAGCTGTTGTTGCTGAACTATTCTTCCATGTCTGGTTGTATCTGAACTTTCTTCCTGTGGAGTTTCTTGTACCTCATCTGCTGGCATTTCATATATTCCGAGACGTTTTCAACAATTTCCCTATCTACGTCATCCGCATTCATAAGCTTTTGTTCTTTCGTTCCGTCTCTATTTTTTACGCGTTTCATGACGAAAGTTGAATTGTCATTTAGCTCTGACATCAAATATCTCGAGTAAATTCATCCATGTCATTTGGATGATATGCTATTAAATCATATCCCTTAGCGAGCTTGTATTTTCCAGGTTTGAGATTATATCCGTTTTGGTGCTGAGCCATAAAACTAAATAGGTTCGGGTCAGTATTTCCATCCTTGAACTTTCCAATAGCTTCTTTTATATCTGTCACTAAAGTCAATACTATCTGGGAAACCACACTCTTCTTTAAGCATTTTTAAGAATTCTTGGTTTCCTTGTTTCTCTAACTTCTTTTATGTCCTTGCTCTGTTTGGTTGTTGTTGTGCAGGGTTTTGAACTGTTGGTTGCTGTGCTGGTTGTTGTGTTGGTTGTTGTGCTGGTTGTGGAGGTGGTTGTTGTGCTGGTTTTGGTGCATTGCCTGTGTCTGTGTCCATGTGACGATGTAAATGTTTTAGGTAGCCTGGTGCAGGTGCTTCTCTGAGGGTTTGGTGGTATATAAGTTCCACCAGCTGGCACATATGTTCCATCTGCAGCATAATGTCCTACCTGACTTTTCGTTTTTAAGAAAGCATTTACTAGGTCTGTTTTGGTCTGTTGTAACTCTTTTTCTTGACTTTCCACAACAGTTGCTCTAACGGCGTCATAGGCACTTTGAACTGCCTGTCTCGTTGCTGCATCTGTTATTTTCGTCATTTTTGTGCTACTTCTTTTAACTCTTTGTCGAAACCTTCAGACTTCAGTTTCTTTCCAGATGAGAAGTCGTTCACTTGTTTCACCTTACTATGAAGAGCTTCGAAGGCGTTCTTAAAGTCAGCATTTGTTAAAGCTTCATTTGAACTGTCTTCATCCGCTTGTATTTTTGTCCTTATTGACCCTATGAGTTGGGCTGCTTTAGCGTTGGCTTGGGCATCTAACCAGTCATTATTAGCTTTTATATATTCTGCGCTTTCATTGCCTTTTGCATAGCCGCGTCGTTATTTTTACTTTCTTGTGCTAAGTTTTCATACTGTACGGTTTGGTTTTGCAACTGTAAAAGTTTTTCTGCCTTTACATTTGCTTCAACTTCTTTTTATACTCATCGCTATCCATATATGTCTTCAGGGCTTTTGTTTTATCTCTTCATCTTTCAGTATTTTATATTGAGTAGTATGGTTTTTCAAATTTATGACATCTTGTTCCATTTTTGCTACTTCTGCTGCTTTTTCTGACACTTTTTTCGCATATTGCTCTGTACTTAGTTCTTTCAGTTGTTCTTCTTTCTTCTTTTTCTCTACGTTTAACTCATTGAGTTCTTTGTGTGTCTGTCATATTCTAGTTCTTTTCGTTTTCACCTATTTGTTTCTGTATGTCTATGTTTGACTTTTTGACATCTGTTATTTGATTTTTGAGTGAACTCAAATTCATTTGACTTTGAGGGTTATATGCTGTTCCGTCTGCAGCTCCACCATAGCCTGCCATTTTCGCTAAAAGTGCCGCTCTTAAACCTCCACTTTGTGCACCAACAACTCGGTTTAAAAGCATAGGATTGCTTGACATTTGTTGCAACATAGTGGGGTCATTCATAATTTGTTGTTGCAACTGTTGTTGTGGTGTCAGTTTTACTATTGGATGTTTCAATGCTCTCTTCCTCTTACGTATATTCTTACGTAGCTTACGTGGCATTTTAAGTGAAGTTAAAAAGCGGCTTTTGACAGATGGAACACATACTTTTTCAGTAAGGACATATGAGGTGAGATGTCACCTGTTTTCTCACCTCATTTCTCACCCGTTGAATTTTCATGAATTTCTTCGTAAAGACTTTGTTAAGACTTCTTCGTAAAGACTTTGTCAAGACTTCTTTGTTAAGACTTCTTCGTAAAGACTTTGTCAAGACTTCTTCGTAAAGACTTTGTTAAGACTTCTTCGTAAATGACCAAAAATAATGTTTAGGTGAAGAGGTGAGATGTCACCTGTTTTCTCACCTCATTTCTCACCTCTTGAATTTTCATGAATTTCTTCGTAAAGACTTTGTTAAGACTTCTTCGTAAAGACTTTGTTAAGACTTCTTCGTAAAGACTTTGTTAAGACTTCTTCGTAAATGTTTTGTCAAGACTTCTTCGTAAAGACTTTGTTAAGACTTCTTCGTAAAGACTTTGTTAAGACTTCTTCGTAAAGACTTTGTTAAGACTTTCTTCGTAAATTTGTTAGATTTCTTCCTAGTAGTATATTTTTGGTGTAAATTTCATGAAAATTCAACGGGTGAAAAATTAGGTGAGAAAACAGGTGACATCTCACCTCTTCACCTAAACATTATTTTTATTGAATTCTGTGTAAATTTCATGAAAATTCAACGGGTGAGAAATGAGGTGAGAAAACAGGTGACATCTCACCTCTTCACCTAAACATTATTTTTGGTGTAAATTTCATGAAAATTCAACGGGTGAGAAATGAGGTGAGAAAACAGGTGACATCTCACCTCTTCACCTAAACATTATTTTTGGTCATTTACACTCATTACGAAGAAGTCTTGACAAAACATTTACGAAGAAGTCTTGACAAAACATTTACGAAGAAGTCTTGACAAAACATTTACGAAGAAGTCTTGACAAAACATTTACGAAGAAGTCTTGACAAAACATTTACGAAGAAGTCTTGACAAAACATTTACGAAGAAGTCTTGACAAAACATTTACGAAGAAGTCTTGACAAAACATTTACGAAGAAGAAGTCTTGACAAAACATGAAAACATATATAATTTGTGAAAAGTGAAACATTATATAATGTTTTCGACCAAGAAGACTAACAATTTTCCGAATAAAAACTTCATTTATACTAAACATCTTCAGGGCTAGAGGGCACGAAGTGCCTGGAAGCCCCACTACCTTTTTTTTTTTTTTTTTTTTTCTATTGCTGTTTTGATGAATAAACGAATAAAGTTTTCACGGTCCAAAAGACTGATCTGACAGAAATCGACTTTTTGAGAGAAACTCATATAATTAATTGTATGATTTCCATCAAAAAATCGATATTTAACATATAGATTCATTCCTGATATCATTAAATGGATATTTTATTTATTACTATTTTGGTCGCTCAAATTCAAAAAATCATAAAATTTTGACACTCTTTTGTTGGCAGATATATTAAATTTCCAGTAATTCACAATGCTGTCCTATTTCTTTCTATGTATAACTTTTGTATTGTCTTTTCTAATGCTTGGCTTGTTAGATAAATGGTTTAATTTGTTTTCACCGTCTTTCTACATGATGTTACGCAATATAAATAATAAAGCATATTTGAAATCATTCCTGGAACAGCAACCAGTGATTTCTTATTATACAAGGGTGATGGAATATGACTATGACGATCATAGTTCTCCTACAACTGTTGCAAGGTACAATTTTAAGTATGGATCATATGAATACCAACTTTCAAAAATTAAAAAAAATGAAAATGAAACAGTTGTTTTTCTAATAAAAGAAGAATATGTTTTTAATGAAGAGGCGCAACAAGGTTTCGATGACTTTTTAGAGGCGGTTTACGACGAATCTCATAAATTAAGAAATTTTCTAGAAATTTTATATGACGACCCTGACACACTCTTGTTTTGCTTTAACAATGGAAATTCCAAATTAATCAATTTTTTGACAAGCGAATCTGGTCTATATTTATATTTATTCTTAAAAATATTGAATTTGGAAGTACTTTATCAATATTTTTTCTATAGGCAAATTGATTCTTATAAGGAAATTACAGTTAAAAAAATGATTTCATTAGATAAGGAAGAGTATCGTTATAAATACAATGAAAATTTTCCTGATGCAACTAGTCTATTCCGTAGAGCGAAACCAAGAGATAGTTTATGGCGCAAATTGGAATATTTGTCATAATTTTCTGCATGGGCAATAATAAGCTTTATTGCTTGGATAGTAATATTTTACCTTGGCTCTTGTAATAATTGATAACCATAGTATTTGCATTCCATGTACTTCTTAATTTTTGCTGCTCCCCTGAAAATACAACTATTCAATATCATTTTATTTGTGCAAATTCTAAACTTTTTTTTCTTTAGATTTTTCTTTAGATTTTTAGTAAGTGTAGCAAAGTCATAACATGATTTACAATCACAAGACACTCTAAGCAGCCTTAATGATTTATCAGTCTTAGGCTACTCAAATGAATTTAAGCAAATACTTAACATGAAAAAAGTTTTTATATAATCTCTTTCTCAAAATTTGAGTGAATTTAAATGTTTACATCATTTTTAATGCTTAATTGACAGCAGCATATTGTGTATATGGCAGTTCTTGCCTCTTACATAATCCCACAAGTTATAATAAACTTTTTCATTAGCAGTATTTAAATTCCATGTGATTTATTCTCTGGTAAGCACATTGGAGAGTACCTAAATGGGATAAATAGAATAAAAATGGAAATACTCCTCTCAATATGGCATCAAAGATTAATCAACTTGAAGGTGTTGGATATCTTATTTCTGTTGAGGTTAGTATTAAAGCAAAGAGAGATGAGAAAAATTTTAATTAATCAAATAGAGAATCTCAAATATAAAAGTTAAAGGTTTAACATATTGTCATTTTTCACTTTATAGACTAGACACTCATATATTATATCACTAAAATTCTATTTTGAAAATAATTTATAAAATATTTTGAAAAATTATGCATTACAATAAAAAATCTTATGAATTTATATATAGATATAGAGAGTTTTACTTTTTGACTGAACTAAAGTTATGTTTTTTTGGTCGATTAAAAGAGAGCGTATTTAACATCTTTCTTCTTCGCCAAAATGACGAATATCAATGCAAGAACAATTAGTACGACATCAACGACCCAAACAACGATCTCACGAGTGTTAGATGTCGGTTCAACTGGAATATTTCCGACAACTTCTTTAAGGAAGTATCCCAAACGGTATCCACTGATAGCAATGCGTTCCTTGCTCTGTGTCTGTACTGTTGTGAAGTAATCTTTTGAAGGCCAACCGTACATTGTTGTATTATAACCAAAATTATAAGCAACTTCGTAAGATTCATTATGCCATACCTCTGGATGGAATGTTTTAACATCCATATTCTGAGATGTGTAGTGGCTTTGAGGTAATTCGTTGATTAACTTAGTAGCGTTCTTTTGGAACTCATCACGATACTTAGGAATGACTGGATTACGCATTGGGAAGTAGAAGCCAGCAGAATCCCACAAGAAGTGAATATTATTGCAACCTGAACCAAGATTGCAGTTTAATATGTAAAGATTGCCACCGTGATCGCCCGTTGGGAACAAGTCATTAAATAAGGCGACATTGTGGTGTGGTGTGTGTACATCTCCAACAAAATGGATTAAACTTCTGAGATGGAAGGCCCAAACCCATGGATCTGTTGTTGTCTTATCTTTGAGAGCCCTGTAAGCCGAATCCATGTAAGTAGTAATGTTGTAGGTTGGAGGTGGAATGGAAGTATTTTTTCCTTTGTTGATTGGGTGGTCTAAGAAGTGCCAAGTTTCCATTACACTGAGGCTGTATGTGCCTTTGAGGTCATCTTGCCATGTTGTTGCTTCAGTAATTGTCTGTATTGGGTGTTGTCCGTATCTAAGAACGGCTTCAATCTTCTTTTTCTCTTTGGAAGTAAGCAATGACTCTGCTATACGGCCAATCATCATGTGTGCGTGTCCCCACCATGAAGCGCCGCTTCCAAGGAAGAGAGGGAGCATTTTTATTAATAAAAAATGGATTGACCCAAAATGTAATCTATTCAAATTTTACGTAAGCTCCTTCAAAATTGGGGATCAATTATTCCAATATTATTTACATGCCAGGTATTTATTTTTTCCGATTTTTTGATGATGGCGGTTAGATTGAAGGAAGTCTGCGGATTTAAAATTAAAAGTTCGAGTTGTAGCTTCTGTGATACAAGTGCATTAATAACTACACTTCCTTTCTCAATATAAAGCACTTTTTACGATATTAGAGAAGAAACCAACCATGAAAAAGTAAGATTCACTAAGTGGATTGGATGAAAGCAATCGAAATTACATTTATCTTCTCAATTCTGCAAGCTAACCTTGATAATATTGTAAATGAATGTAATTGGGTCGCTCGAATCTTCGTACAATACAAAGCGCAATAGAGTATACATGAGTAGTGCATTATGAGTCTATTGTTTAAAATGAATAATATCGTTAAAATTGTAAATTTATAGAGAAATAAGAGTAAAAAATTCGAAATAAATTAGTAGTTGTAAGTAAAGTATGTTTGAAATCAAGCTTTATATGGCCTGCGTAATGTTTATTCCTGGTTGATTCCCTCAAGGATTGATGGGCGGACACCCTCACGAGCTGGAAGGCTGATGAGTGGGTGCTCGTTCTCACCGATGACGAAAACGTTCATGATACGTGTGGCGAAGACAGCGCCAGATGTATCCTTAAGGTGAACGATATCGAAGGAAGCCATCTGCTTCTCGATCTTCTGGATTGTTCCGACACGGCCGACGTTACCACCAGCTGTAACCATGGCAACATCGCCAACCTTGAACTTGATGACGGATTCGACTTCGCCTGTCTTGATGTTGAACTTGAGAGCATCATGGACACGGACGGATGGATCAACATAGGAGATTGTACGGCCATCGTGTGTAACAACGTGTGGGATACCCTTGGCACCAATCTTGAACTGGTTGACACGAAGAAGCTTGAAGGAGGCTTCCTTAGCTTCGATGTGGTGGACGCAGAAACGGCCCTTGCAGTCGTAGATGATACGGAAGAGTTCGTTGGATTTGCCGAGTTCGATGACATCCATCAAACCTGTTGGATAACGATAGTTTGTGCGGACCTTGCCATCGACCTTGACGAGGCGGCGCTTGACAATAGCGACGGCTTCCTTAGCTGTAAGAGCGTATTTAAGGCGATCACGAAGGAAGATGTTGATTGGAAGGCATTCACGAAGTTTGTGTGGACCTGTGGATGGGTGGGAAGCGAACTTACCCGCGGACTTAGCAAGAAGCCAGTGGTGTGGAGCTGTGAGGCGCTTAAGATGGAAGCGTTGGCAACGTGGCATAAGAAAAAGGACCGACCATGAGAAACTTTTTTTTCTTCTCATTGCCAAGAATAAGAAAAAGGACCAATCATTATCTAATATAATATAAATTGGGTTTATTAAAATGAACATTTTCTAAAAGGGGGGAAATTCGTCGACAACAAAGGTATCGACCCAAATTGTTCCCATTATGCTTGACATATGAAGTATAGTAATAGTGTGTATGGACTCATAGAATGGCTTTCGTTTGATTTCGAGATATATTATATGATCTTCTAAAATATCCATATTTTACTTGATAACGCAGATGTTTTATCGTACTATGAAAATTAAACGAAAAATATGGCTCAAGACGAGCAAAATTCGATGCTAAAAAAGTAAATTGTTTATTGATTAGCGGGCTTTCAGGTATTTTTTTTTGAAGTAACGCTTTATTCGTTTTTCTTACTACATCTGTATATAAAATATGCAAAAATAAGGATTTATAATTAAAAATATTATTCGAATTGGGTAAATAAATCGTTAGATCTTAGATTTTATTAATCATTTCTTCTTAAAATGAGACTGTGGTAATGGGAACTGTGTATGAGAGTTGGAGTATTGTTAAATTGCGCGAAATGTTGATAAGTTTAAAAACGATTTGTAGTATGTTCAAGTATATTAGAATTAATGAAATGTGATAACATCGACTAAAAACAATCGATTTTAAGTGATTGATGAAAATCGATATCAACATTTAAAATTTTCGAGGTTTTTTTGACTGATTGCAATTGCTTTGGACACCTAGAATGAAGTTCTCCTTGGTGAATTTCTCCAAATTTTTTCCACATTAGAAAAAGACTAAGCAATTTTCTAGAAAATGATAACGTTTTTTTTCAATTCTCGATTTTTTTTTGGAAAAATGAGATTAATTTTTTTGAAAATTTATAATTTAGAGAGAAATGAACCATTTTCGTTGTGTTACAAATCGATTAAACCCTTTTATTTTTGTTATTCTATAATATTTCTACTAAATTATGTCGATTATACAGCAAAATCAAATATCTATATTTCAAAGATATAGAAAAGAAGTATATATTCCAAAATTATAAATCAGTCATAGTTTACTATCAAAAATAATATATTGTTCTATATAGATAACCATCCATGGTTAGTAATTTAAAATTATTTCTGGTTCAAATTAAGGATTATCTTCACATGTTTAGAAACCATTGTAAACATCTAGAAAACAATCAATAATATCATGATTTTATTTACAAATGAGTTCAAGGTATATATATATTGTGATTCGATTTTCGATAATAAATCTGAATCAAATGTATATTAAACTCGCACATTTAGTCTTCTTATCATAATAATGTTATCAGTTAGTGATTATGGTTACAAAACAAGCAACATTAGATCTGTATCTCATAATCAAACGGAAGTTAAGTTAAGATATTTGAGATTTTATCACCTGATAGTATGCATAATACTATACCAGAGTGACCAGTCAATCTGTTGTTTCAATATCGTTTCAAATTTTTTATACCAAAATAGTACTTTGGCTATCATTGATAATACGTAGGGTTGCTACTGTTGTAATATTTCGAAAAAATAAATGTATCAACTTTAATGCAAGATATGATGAGTTGAACATTGAATAATTGAGTTTTTGTAATATTAATATTCTTTAGTCCCTAGTATATCATTGTTTCATACTAATAACGTGGATCAATTCCGTTTCAATGATCAAATAAAGCAGAAACAATATACTCAGGTTCCACTTTTTTGGTCTAAAAAATAAGTCCCCTTTTTTTTATTTTCTCTCATAAAAATGGGAAAAATTTCATAAATACAAATATTTGGGAAATATTTTGTACAGCTCACAATTATTAATATGTTTCTCAAAATAGATTAAAAATTGAAAACCGCTCTACACATTCAATTTTTATTTTGGTAAAATATGATCTGATTATTTCGGATCTTTTGACTCTGAAAAGCAATTATACCGCAAGAAAATAGTGTACCGCATTTTAATTGATCTCTTTCGTAATATTTTACTTCTTAAATTTTTTAATGTCTGATCAAGACAGTAATCAGAGCAAATACAGTAAACTGCGAAGTGTCTACAAGTATTACATTGATTCATATGATGCGTTATATCAGCTGAAAACGGAAAAAGAAGAAGATTTAAACTCGATTTACAAAATGATCAAAACGAATTTGATTGATTCAAAGAAATGCCTTCCCCAAATTATAACAAAAGATATTTTGGATATCATTCCGTATAATAATCGCTATACAAAGTCATATTTATATCTTGCCAAACTCGTATCAGATGATTATCAAATCAAAGAGATCGGCAATGTTGAACTTGTTTCAAACTTTTTGTTTTACAAAGAATATGGCATTGAATTAGACAAGTCTGTTAATTTCGAAATTATTAAATCAGAAAATCTCGACATTCTTAAAGAAAATACAATTTACAAAGCAATTATGAATAATGACTTAGAAGTATTCATTTCATTCACTGAAAGAGAAGGATTTGCTGAAAATCAAAAACTTCAAAGTAGTTTATACCCATGTTCTGAAGAAGGATTTTCATTACTTGAATTATGTTGTTACCATGGAGCAGTTGATTGTTTCAAGTTCTTAAGAACTAAATTTAACTCAGAAATAACAAAAAGATGTCTAACATTTTCATTTTTGGGAAGAAATCATGAGATAATGAGTGAATGTTTGAAACATTATGAACCAGATAAAGAATGCATGAAATATGCAATTATTTCACATAACATTGATTTTGTAACATTCTTAGTGAATGAGTATATCATAAGTATCGACTTGCACGCTTGCGGAAAATATAATAATCTTGATTCATTTTTAGTTTTTTACGATCAAACTAATCTTTTAGTCAGCTGCTTGGTTTTTTCACCGATGTTTAATATTCCATCCCTATGCGAATATTTCCTTTCATTAGGTGTAGATATCAATAAAAAACTTTTAAATGGAAAAACCGCTCTTCATATTGCAGCACGTTATAATAGTAAAGAAACAGCCGAATTTCTTATATCACATTATGCAAATATCAATGAAAAAGATAAAGATGGAGAAACCGCTCTTCACGATGCAGCAAGTCATAATAGTAAAAAAACAGCCGAATTTCTTATTTCACATGGTATTAACATCAATGAAAAAAATAATGATGGAGAAACCGCTCTTCATAGAGCAGCAAATTTTGATAGTAAAGAAACAGCCGAACTTCTTATTTCACATGGCATTAATATTAATGAAAAAAAAAAATAAAAAAGGAGAAACTCCTCTTCATTTTGCAGCATTTAATAAAAATAAAAAAACAGTTGAACTTCTTATTTCACATGGTGCAAATATCAATGAAAAATATAAAGATGGAACAAACGCTCTTCATAAAGCAATATTTAGTAATAAGAAAGAAACAGTCGAATTTCTTATTTCACATGGTGCAAATATCAATGAAAAAGATAAATATGGACAAATCGCTCTTCATGATGCAGCACATCGTAATAGTAAAAAAACAGCCGAATTTCTTATTTCACACGGTATTAATATCAATGAAAAAAATAATGATGGAGAAACCGCTCTTCATAGAGCAGCAAATTTTGATAGTAAAGAAACAGCCGAACTTCTTATTTCACATGGCATTAATATTAATGAAAAAAAAAAATAAAAAAGGAGAAACTCCTCTTCATTTTGCAGCATTTAATAAAAATAAAAAAACAGTTGAACTTCTTATTTCACATGGTATAAATATCATTGAAAAAAATAACAATGGAGAAACCGCTCTTCATATTGCAATATGGCGTCAAAATATATTAACAGCCGAACTTCTTAAATCATATGGTGCAGAAAACTAATGTTCCAACGTTAGATGATATGATTTTAAAAAGATAATATTGGAAAATTAAACACTCTTCAATATTCAGCATTCTAAAAGCAGTTTAAGTTAATAAATATCCAATTTATTTTCAATTCTATTTTTAAGGTCCATCTGACTTTAATTCAAATTTTTGACAACTGGCGTGAAGGGACATTAAAAATTAACCTTAAACATCTGAATTGAAAGCCATGTCATAGGGGCGTAAGTACACCCTAAAAAAAACTTCTAAATAATGGTCATGCCTCATATTTCGTAAGTACCTGATATGAGAAATCTTATCATCGTTAAATGATGTACTTGAAATTTCTGTAATCGATGAATATTGAATTCCATAACGCTTTAAAATATTAATGAAGTTGTCGAAACAATATGTTTCAGAAATTCATAGTGAATTATAAACAAATAACATATGAAAATGTAAAAAAATTCTAAAATTCATAAAAAATACAAACAAGTTTATAAATAACAAAGGATAGAATGACTATCATATGCCTGTATCATTAAATTATCTGGAGCATTTCTAATTATCTCATCACCATGATGAAATACATATGTTTCATCTAATCCTGAGTGCCAAGCAGCAATCTGCTTAACTCTTACAGGTGTTTTGAATTTGTTTAGTGGAGGAGGACACTTGCCAAAGGCAGACCAATTCTTATTTTTCAGTTGATCTATATCTTCGTAGAAAAGTGGCCAACCAATAAAAGATTTCAAAAGGACATCTTCAAAATTGAGCTTCATCAATGATATAAACTCTTCTGTGGTAACGTCATCTCCAACTTTATCATGAAAACTAAAGAAATCGTCAAAATATCTTTTTTTCTCAACCCAAAAACGAGCTGTAAATCTATTCAGTATCCATCCGGAACCTCCATGGATGAATCCAACAGATGTATTTATCAATTCAGGCGTACAGTATTGACCAGTTATCATAAAATTTTGGTGTTTCAAATCTAACTTAAAAATCTCGTATGCTAAGTTTTCTGCATCTACATAAACGTCTTCTGTACATCTGTACACATAATTATATCTAGTTTTTAGAAAATATTTGTAAAGTGCAAAATTGTTGTGATACATCTGTCGGTGCTTGATTGTTTCATTGTGTTCTTGCGATAATATAACGATTCTTGGATCGATAGTGTTATTTATTGAAGTTAGCATTACTTTTGATTTCGGATATAGTTTCATGAAGTTTCTACCCCATTTATTGTATGAGTAATATGCTCGTTCACAGTTTGGGTTGTTGCAATTGATAGATATTAAAATTTGTGGATCGTATTTCGAAATTTTTGTTGGAGGAAATGGAACAATGTGTCGGATTATCTCCATAACTATCGCAGATGCAACTAAATAATAAACAACTGCTATTCGTTTTTTTCTTTTTTCTCTTACTTTCATTGAAAAGTGCCAATAATAATTTGATTCCGAAACACCGTTCATGAGTCACTATTCTATTGAAAACTGTACTGACCCACCTACTGCTCAAATATAAATGATACATGTAGCACAAATTTTCCATCTAGATCTAAAAAATATTGAAACTCTAAAATTAAGATTATTTTCTATATCGTTATTTGATATTTATATAGGAAAAATCAAATATATCTATAAAATAGAGTGTTCATGTAGTTATAAAATACCTAGATAATAAATATTTTTGCCGTAAAAGCTGATTTAAAAAAAATTCCAATTAAAAAATGTTATTTCAATTTTTTGTCGCGAAATAATTAGATATTTTCATTATTTTTCTCGAGATCGAAGAAAATTTGGAATTACATAGAAAGATTTGCATCCATCTACAGCAACCAAATAACTTATTACCGCAAACTGAATTGAAAATTTCGAAATTATTCAATCCAATTTTATTAAAATACAAGAGAATAGACCAATGTTGTATAGAAATAAAGCAAGACTCAACGTGTTATGACCTTTGAAAACTGTTTTTGATGAAAACTATCTCTCCACCTAAGAATTCAGTTGAAGCTGCTCGCATGCAGGACTACATTGTCTTTTTCGATCTACCACATTCGGATTCGCGTCAAGGCCACTCTACAACTTCAAGATGCAACACATAACCCATATGAAGACGTACTTGAATCATTGAGCGGAAAGCCAATCATTCAGCTAGTCTGCTTGGAGATGAGGACGAAAATTAAGATGATATTTCTACCGTTCTCATTCACCATAAAGCTCAATCACTTTTAAAAATGTGTTCGAAAAGTTCCGTGTTTGAAGTAAATATTTTCTTACATGATATGAATAATGAGTATATTCTGTGAAACATTAGAAAGAGAATATTTTTAATCAAGCATAAATTATGAAATTTGATTCATTAGAAAACTTGCATTGTATAATTATGAAAGGCTTTTCTAATCATTTTCTGCACCATGAGAAAGAAGAAATTCAACAATTTCATTGCTGTTTTTTGATGATGCAATATTTAATGCTGTTTGACGTTCACAGTTTCTTGAATTGATATTTGCACCATGTGAAATTAAAAATTCAATTGCTTTTAATCTATCATTAGAAGCAGCAAAATGAAGTGGTGTGTCTCCGTGATGGTTTATTGAGTTAATGTCTGCACCATGTGATAAAAGCGATTCCATAATCTCTGTATCAAATAATGAAGGCGCATAATGAAGAGGTGTATTCCCACTATAATCTTTTGAATTAATATCAGCACCGTGTGAAATTAATAGATCAGCAACTTTGCTACAATTCATGTATGCAGCACGATGAAGAGGTGTATCACCACTATTGTCCTGTGAATTAATATCTGCACCGTTTAGGATAAGAATTTCTGCAACTTCCACATGATCGTTATCAGACGCCTGATGAAGAGCTGTTCTACCATTAATATCTTTTTCATTGATATCTATACCATGGGAAATAAGAATTCTTGCATTTTTTGAACGGCCTCTTTTTGCTGCGTAATGAAGAGGTGTTCTATCAAAACAATCTTTAGCTTTGATATCTGCACCATGTGAAATAAGAAATTCAATAACTTCTGGTAAACTTTGTTGTGCAGCACAATGAAGAACACTTTCTCCATTGTTATCTTTTGCATTGACATATGCTCCATTTGAAATCAGAATTTCATTTATTTTGACATTTGAATATGATGCAGAATAATGAAGAATTGATTTACCTTCTTTATTTCTTGAATTGACATCTGCTCCATGAGATATTAAAAGCTTTATTAACTTTTTTGATCCTGAGAAGACAGCCCAATCAAGAGCGGTATCACTAAAGTCATCTTGTGCATTGATATTTATACCAGAGTTAATAATTAGTTCAACAATTTCATAATTTTTATTGATTATTGCAGAGTGGAGAGGTGTTCTTCCTTTGCTATCTTTAAAATAAAGATCTGCTCCATAAGAAATACGGATTTTTGCGATTTTTGTATTTTTACCTGAAACTGCTAAATGAATTGGCGACGATTCACCTGATTTATCTTTTGCATTACAATCTGCGCCATGAGAAAGAAGGAATTTTACCGTCTTTGTATTATCATTTTCTATCTGCCGAAATAAAACTGTTTCTCCATCTTTATCTCTTGAATCTATATTTGCTCCATGTGATAACAAATATTCCCAAAGGGAAAGCAAATTAAAATCAAATGAATAAAAGAAAGCATTGTTGATGTCATTAGTTCGATCGATATATGTTAGAAGTGCTTGAATATTATTATATTTTCCACATGCTTCTAAATCAATATTTAATTTGTATTCATCCATCAAAAATATAACAAATTCGATGCTGTGTGACATAATTGCATATTCCATGGATTGTTTGTCTGGCTTTATTACTTTCAAACATTCTTTTATAATCTCTAGGTTCTTTCCAAGAAATGAAAAAAGGAGACAATAATAACTGATTTTTGTTTGAAATTTTGTTCTTAAAACATTGAAACAATTGATTGAACCATGATAACAACATAGTTCGAGTAAAGAATGTTTATAATATGGAATTGGATAGAAACCACTTTGAAGTTCTTGGTTTTTATTGAATCCATCCTTTTCTGTGAACTGTATAAATGATTTTACATCATCATCCATTATTGCTCTGTAAATCGTGTTTTCTTCATGAACTTCAATAGAACTGTTTTGAATATTATATTCTTTGATTCTATCCATGTCTATAAAATTGAGATCGACTCCAAACTCTTTGTTGAGAAAGTAACTGAAAACAGTTGAACCAGGTAGAACTTCTCTTGTTGAATTTTTGTAAATCTTTTTGAATAATGTCCAATATGATTTAAAGTAACGACAATTGCATTCTGATGCAGTTGTTATTATATCAAGAACATCAGATGAATCTAATATTTTGGTTTCAATTAATTTACTTTTGATATCTTGGCAAATTTTGTTAAGTTCATCTTCATTTGTTGTATTAAGTTTGTACAATGAATTCATTATATCGTTATAATCATAACATATTGCCATGAGTTCATAATAAACTTCTTTATTCATTTTTTGTTTCCATAAATTGCGTAAATTGTCACTTTTCCTCCATCATAATTAACAAAGTTTATTTGCACATAAAATAATGCATATAGATAAAAGAATCAATATTTGTGATTCAAATGCTGTTCGGTATTAGAATCTAAAATAATTACACTGTTATTGCATTTCTAACAGGCTTCACGACTAGAAAAAATGTTAAAAAATTACTAATTTGATCTTTTGCAACCAATGCTGAAAGATAATAATCAATTATTTGAATGCAACATTGATTTTTCTCTGAAGTAAAAGAGTTATTTGTTTATTCAATCAAGCGAGAATTTTACAGTTAACAATGATTTAATCACAATATCATTCTTGGAACATATATGATTATATTCAAGCAAATGTCAAATGCTTAAATAACTATAGTATTTCAATTGTGATCGAAACCAATCAAAGATCAACTCTTCAATCTTTGGATATCCAAATGATTGAACAACATTCTTTATTTATTCTTATATACCCAGATTTTCCTTACTTTTACCACTCCCCATGTAATTTCTGGGGAAAACGATAATTCATTTTTTTTATGGATGAATAGATCGTTTTCCTAGAAAGGACCTCATATCTCTGGCTAAAAAGAGTGTCAGATCCTAAATAGGTTATTGATCTAGTGTACAAATCCAATAAAAAGCCTATTTTTTGGCTTTTTTGGTGCTCATTTTTTCGAAGATCTACATGAATATGGGGAAACCATCGGATTTTTTTGGTTAACCCACATCTTCATGTAGTCTGGACTATCTTTCCTCTAAGGACCTCTTTACGGGTGTAAAAACTCATAAAGTTCTCAAAAGATTCATTCTCGATCTCCATGCTGAAAGAATTTACAATAAAAAAGAGATCTACGCATCAAACTACAGCCATAAATGAACTGAACCCCTAAAGCTCAGCTCTTAGTTTATCAAAAACGTCGAAATCCTTCTCATTGCAATCAAATTTTCTCAATAACTCATAAGAAAAATCGAATTTTGATTAAGCCGATGTTATAGGTATCACAAATACTACAAACTTGAGCAATATCGAAATTGCCAGCAAAAGTTTGAAATTGCATTGCTCATATTTGTTTTGTAAACTAAAAATCTGCTTATATTATTCATTAATTTTTTATATATTATTCATATACTTTAATAAAAACAATACTATTTCACCTTAAAAATGAATTTCATAAGTCAATATTATTTTTTTGAAAATGTATCAATTTTCGATTAAAACAACATGAGAATAAAATTTACGCAAAATTATTTTAAAAAATGGTTTTAAAAATTTACAATTGATGAAGAATAAGATTGCAAGAAGTTTTGAAGTTTAATTTTAAGAAAAAAAATTCGGATATTATTCATGGATCTAAGTAATCTGATATTTGAGTATCGGCACTATGCATAAAACATATATTTATAGTTTTTTTGGAGTTTTATGATTTTAAATATATTCAAATTTGGCAATCCAATAGATTTTTAAAAAATAGGTAAATAAAAATAGATTACATATGCAGCAGATTTAGAACATGAAACAAATCTTATAGTGACCCAAAAAAAAATTCATGATCCAAAAAAGAAAAAAATTGGCTAAATGGGAATCAAACCTTGGCATAATGAATCATTATGTCGGATGTTTACACTACACTAAACCGGCAGTTCGAAAAATACCCTTGGTGGTTCTATTTAATAGCTACTCCCAACGATAGGCGGTGTCCCCAGCTTTAGAGGGGTGGTAAAAGTAAGGAAAATCTGGGTAATTCTTTTTATTTTTTTTATATTAAGGGTCCACTGTAAGGCCAAATAAGGTCTATCGTCGTCCCAAAAATATTGCTCGAGATGGTGTTTTACTAAGGCCCAAAACTTAAAAAAACACAAAAAAATTAACTTTACTCTTTTGAGATCCTTATCAGATATGCATCAATTTGATGCAGTATCGCAGTTCGAATCTGATTTTTTAATGTAGATGTACTCTAACATTCTTTAAAAAATGCAAAATGATATTAATTAAGCTTTTCATTTCTGTATCATACACGAAACAAAATCATTCATTATACTAAAATTTATCAAAGTTTGAATAATGAAAAAAATAATATCTAAATTTTTACATTGAGTCGGCTATTGATATGGTTAATATTAAATCTTGTAAAAATTGGCATTATCCAGAATAATACCCACTAAAATACACAATTTTTTTTAAAAAATTTTATCAATTGTTATGGTATATCTTTATGATAATGAATAAAATGCTTATTTTTCATAAGTAAATACATAATTTATGCTTAAACACAAAAAATAACACGAAAATTTTTGGCCAACATATCTAAACTAAGGATAATGGTTTGAATATATAAACAATAATACTTTGTCCAGGGAATTAAATTTGTGCTATCCAATTGTCAATTCTTTGAATTTTTTTTAAATGCAAGATATCCCGGCATTAGCCTCAATAAATATATATATTATGCATCATAATATTAGTTTGTAATGGCATTAAAGCGAAATTCCTAATTTCTTCTCAATTAAATTCCTTGAAAAACATTGGAATTAATGATTGGAAATAGGTCAAAAAAATTCCTAATATAAAACTTATACTTAAGATAAAATTAAAATTCGAAAATATCTATTTTTCAAAACACGCATCCAAAAGCGAAAAAATTCGAAAAAATCATGTTCTTATAAAACTCACTGATTTTGCAATTTTTATGAGATTTGAAGTGATAGAATATATTACCATCTTATTGAAACATATGCTTCATTGTTGTATTCACATAATATTAATCAGAACACTAGGAAAAGTGGATTTTCGAAAAATGACGATAACGATTATTTGCAAATCGCCTCTCAATTTTGAGAGACTTTCAATTTTTACAGTGGACCCTTAAATATTTTAGATTTTTTTTAATTCTAATAACATAAACTTTAAATCAATAGTTGTATATGTATGATTTCTTATTTCTTTGAGAACCATCCAGATTTCTTTGCTGGTTTAGGTGAAGCTGATGGAGATGGAGTTGCTTTTTCTTTCTTTTCTGGTTTTGGAGAAGGAGAAATAGAAGGAGAAGGAACTGGAGATTTAGATGGAGAAGGAGTTGGTGTTTGTTTCTCTTTCTTGGAGAACCATCCTTTAGATTCTTTCTTTTCAGATGATTTCATCTTTTTCGCTTCTTCTTTGGATTTCTTCTCATCAACTTTGGAACTTTTGTCCTCTACTTTGATTGGCTGAGTTGTTTCTGGTTTTGCTTGATCTTGTTTCTTAGAATCTTTTGGTTTTTCTAATGTTTTCTTTTCTTCGGACTTTGTTTCAACTTTCTTTTCTTCCTTTTTCTCTGGAGTTACTTTTTTAGAATCAGCTTTAGTTTCTACTTTGATTTCAGCTGATTTTGGTTTTGGTGTTGGTTTTTCCTTCTTTGAGAACCATCCAGACTTCTTTTCTGGCTTTGGCGATGGAGATGGCGAAGGAGAAACAGAAGGAACTGGTGTTGGAGAGGGAGATGGAGTATTAGGTGGAGAAACAGAAGGAGAAGGCTTTGCAGATTGTACAGGAGTAGCAGAAGGAGATGGTGTTGGCGTAGATGTGGGTGTTGGCTTTGGAGATGGTGATTGAGAAGGAGATTTAGATTTCTTTCCTTTGGATTTTGGTTTCTCGACTTTAATTTCCTTTGGCTTGTACTTCTTTGGAGTAATTGCGCAGAATGCAGCTCTCACAGCGGCAGAACCTGCGTATGTTGTTGAATTTTCGTCGGAATAAACGTAACCTTCTTTAAAGAGTGAATCAAGGAATGAAATATTAGTTGCATTATAGAGTGGACCAAAGCAAAGATCGAACCATGCTGTATTGGATGTATTTGTCATTAATTTCTTGACTTCGGCGAAATCTTCATCGAAATGCATCTTTGCGATTGTATATGGGTTAGTACCATACTTCTTTTCCATGAATGCATGATAAAGGGCTGCTGTTTGGCCTCCAACGAGCTTATAAATTGGTTTTCCTTCTTCGTGCCTGAAAATGCCAAGCGAATGCATCGTTTGTAATGGGTTATCGATTTCTTTGAGAACAACAACAAAGACACCATTGATATCCTTAACTTTTGCGATGATTCTGGAATCAATAACTTCTAATGCAATTCTTATAGTAGAGTGCTTCTTGTAGTGGTTTTCGAAGTATTTGAGTGCGTAGTCCATAATGACCTTTCCGATATTTTGACCATCTTTTGTTTTAAGCTCTTTTATTTTATCTGCGCTATGGATAAAGATGTTGACTGGGAGAATATCATTAATTCTCTCCAAGACATCAAGAAGCTCATTCAATCCATCAATGATTGTTTTGTTGTTGTGGAGCATTTCAAGGGCATTTTCGGCAGCAAGCTGGGCACCTGCGAAGCCATTTCCTAGTTCACCATGCTTCTCGTTGAAAGCACGTGTCTTCCAGTTCATTTGGGAGAACTCTTCCATCTTAGATCTTGGAAGTGTTTTAGAAAGAGTCATGAAGTTCCTGACGAGATCGCTCTTAACAAGGTCGACGAGGTTATCAAATGTATTCGCTCGAGAGATATGAATCTCGACAGGTAATTGCTTCAAAGATAAATATCTCTTAGATAGTTCTTGTAGGGCTCTGGATTTACCGCTTTTGTATACACCACCAATAATGAGAATTTTATTTGGTGGATATGAGTTTTCGAAGTGTGATATTGTATAATTTTCTGCTTTATTGCAAACAAATGGGAATCTGCCTTTCTCGAGAACGAAATCATCACCCCAATAAATGAAGTACATGATGATCGAAATGATAAGCATTACCGTTCCGGCTATTTCATACACTCTCTTGTTCATTAGATAAAAAATAAATTTTCAAAAAAAAAATTTTTTTATTTATCATCACCTAATCTACGAATACATGTCATTGTTTTCTCGATACTGCTGGCAAGGCTAGTAGCATTACTAGCTTTGCGGCGAACAATTTCTGTCTGTCCGTCCTTTAAATTCGTTAAAGCTGTAAATAAATCTTGGGTTGCTTTTATACAATCTTGGAATTCAGCAGTAAGGAACTCCATTTGAGCTCCAATAATGTCGATAACTGAATTGTCAACTTCGTCAACTTTAGACATTACTTGAGTAATTGAATTTTTTATTAATTCCGGCATGTTTGATTTGGATTCGAAATCTACTTTGGTTCGTGACAACTGGTCTGTTATTGTGTCTGATGGTTCTCTTATTTCCTGCTTGAATGGATCTTGATCAGCCATTTTGTCAAAAATTTTTACTAATCAAAGTGATGTTGGGTACTTTTTGTATGATGTGATTTTTTCATTAAGTCGAAATTATATTCTCTTATGGATGTGTATTATAAATGTTACACTAATTTTGTTATTTTGACAACCTAGCATTTAATAAGAATTTGATTCATGGAGAATCAATTGAATATGACAATTTTACTTAATGAATTTATGAACCATTATATGCATTTGTAATGTGTCTCCTATCATCTATACAGATTTATTAGATTTGTTGAGAAGCAATTTTGATGTTAACGGTAAATTGAAAATTATAACTATACAACAGTTACATATAATACATAGGCTGATTTATTTTAATAAGATAATTCATATTGTGAGGAATTTGAATCAATATTATTCAAATTAGCATCGTTCTCTCTAAAACACCGGCTGTATTTATACTGCAACTAGACATTTAGAATTTCTGATTGTAACTAATTATCAGATATGTGATTATTTTTCCCAAATCAATTCTATGAAAATAATTATATATTATTAAGTATATAGATGATTGCAAGTATTTAACATTATTGGTTTATATAGAAATACGATAAAAGCGGTTAAATAAGGAAACCCATCATTAAAAATATTTCAATGAAAAAATTGAGAAGGATTGTAGAGGTTATTTTTCCAATTAAGGGATGTCAAGTAATATTAATGAATGGTACATAATTAATAGATTTTTCATTTGACTGAGGACTGTGACGAAAATTTGAACGATTAAACAGATGGGAATTCGATAATCATAGAATTAAAATGCCTTTTCAAATAGAAAAATCGAGTATTTTGATGGAGAGCAGAAAAATATCATTCAGAAACACTTTATAGGGAAAATATTTATTGAACGTATTTCATTCATTTTAGAACAAATTGCAAGTATGAAAAAAAATTTATACAAAAATTTGAATAGATTATATTTCTTATTTTTTCAATAAGTATTTCGGTTTCCATAATTCAAAGTTTGAGAAGCTATCTCAATTTGAAACCAAATCTGGAAGATATTAATTCCAAAATTATTTGTAAATGAAAATGGCTAAAATTTAATTTGTTTTTATAATTTTGATGATTGTAAAATTTGTAGAATAGTGATTGCTATATTATGTATAATGAATTAAAAAAATTGAAAATGCTAAATCTCTTAAATTTAACGATATGCCTTTAATTTAGCACGATTAATAATAATATTCATATATGAGGAAAAAACCGAGAAAGATTTGAAAGATTTATAATTCGTCATAAAGTATTCAATTTCTTGTAAAAATCTTTCAGTTAAACACAAAAATCAATATTTCATTATCTGATATAACATTACATTTTTTAATCAATTCGATGAGTTAAATTATTGAGAATACTTCAAATCTTTTTTATTATATTATTTTATCTTTTATTATACTATTTCTAATTCTCGAGTTTTCATTTCAATAATATCTTAAAATTTTAAATCCTCAGAATATTTCATAATTAAATTTATTATGCCATGTAATTTTCTCACCTATGCTTACACAAAGTAAAATTAAAATTATCGAACATAAATTCTAAATAAAAAATTCAATAGATCTGAACCATAAACTAATTATTGTGATCAAATGTTTATTGAAGAAGACATCGAAGGATATACAATACAAATTCCGCTCACTTTTTCCGGATATCGTTACCTTACAACACTTGGCAAAGGTATGTTTGCTTGCGTAGTTCTTGTAGAAAATATACGGACGAATGAAAAATTCGCTTGCAAGATAATCAGTAGAGAGAAAATGGAAAAGGATAATCTAATTATTAGGCTTGAAGAAGAACTCAGAATTCTAGAACATATAAAACATCCTGCCATTGTTGATATCTATCGTATAATCTACCAAGAAAAGCTTATTATGATAATTATGGAATTCTGTTCTGGCGGAGAGATGCTTCAGAAGGTTACACAAGGCCCTACAATTCGTGAATCTGAAATTTGTAGATACGCAATGCAGATTTTATCGGCAATTAACTATCTACATCAGAGAGATATAATGCATCGCGATATTAAGCTCGAAAATATTATGATTGACCAAAATGGAGATGCAAAATTAATAGATTTTGGACTTTCAGAAGCATTTGGCGAACAAAACCTTAAAACACATTGCGGAACACTACTCTACATGGCACCAGAAATTATCTGCCAGCATGAATTCGATGGAAAAGCTGTAGATATATGGGCTTTTGGAATCGTTATTTATGTTATGGTGACAAGGTGCTTCCCATGGAAAAGTACTACAGATGAAGGAGTAATTGATGAAATCATTGATACAGAGATATTTTTCCCTAATTTTATATCACCCGTCATATCTGCAATTTTGCATCGTTCACTTGCAAAAGATCCTTCTAAAAGAGCAACAGCTCAAGAGCTTATAACTCTTATATCATCGTATTCTACTACAAAAGGAATTAGTATGCACGGTAGCAAAACTCATTATAACGGGGAATTATTATTGATGGCAAAGAAACGCCGTCAACCTGCCAAGCTATTAATTAAGCCACATAAGTCAGTAGATATACCATTCCTTAAAGTTCCTAAGCCAATACAGCCAAGTTTTACTTTTGATCAGATTCAAAAGTTCTAATGCGATTATATTATGTATATATTTGTTATTTATGAAACCATGCTAAACACTATCTTTGTTATATTAGAATTTAAACAAATTTTTTTCAATATTTTTTTCATGCAAAAAGTGAAAAAAGCTTAGATGAATAACGGTAAACAATATTTCAAAGTTTCATCATATGATCACTTGGATCCACCGGGAGAAATCCTTAAAATCTTGATTTTTATTCATTGATGAAATTTTGCTTCGATGAAGAATCAGTAGAATCATCATCAAGTGCTCCTATGAAAGTGACTACATTTTGTTCTATCTTCCAAATTTTTGAACGAATATTTCTTCTGCTATCGAGGGTTTTCTAATTAACACTCTCCAAAAATAATTTATGAACGAGCAACATATGTGTGACACATTATGGTTTGATTTTGAAAATACGCTCAAAATTTTAGAGAGCGAAAAAATTTATCCAAAAGTGACACATGAATTTACGATACATAAAACCCATATAAATAACTTTATAAGCTTGCGTATGCTTTAAATATTTCGGCGAAATTAATTTTGGCAAACAATTTTTACAGAGATTTTACAAATTTCACTCTTGATGTCAAGATATTCAAAATATAGTGTGTACTTATATGACACCAAACATATTATTTGAAAACAAAAGCGATTTTTCGATCATTTCATTCATGAGTGATAAAGTTCTTGTAACTTTTGATATTGATGGAACAATTATCGACTGCCCAGATGGTGGCAAGAATCACATCTTAGCAATTAATCTTGCTGCTAATGAATTGTATGGATTACCGAAGGATATCGACATGGAGAAATTTATTGGTCATTCTTACGTCGGAACAACAGATTATTGGATTGTAAAAATGATTGCTGAGAAGGCTAAAGGACAGACATCCATCAGTGATGAAGAATTATTCAAGTTTTTGGATCTTGAATATGATTATTACGTAAAACTCGGATGCGGTGAATTTGTTGCATTACCAGGAGTCAAAAAGACACTCGAAACATTGAATAGCATGCCAAATGTTACTGTTTCATTATCTACTGGAAATTACGACAAAATTGCATGGAAGAAGATCGAACATGCAGGAGTTCTCCCATTATTTAAAGAGCGCATCGGCGGCTTTGGCGATATTGAAGAAAGATCAAACATCTTAAAATTTGCAAGAAAACAAGCTGAAGAATTAAGAGGTTACAAGTTCGATCGTCATGTCCATATTGGTGACGCTATCCAAGATGTTAGAGCTGCTCAAGATGCAAATGCAGTTCCAGTTGCAGTTGAAACCGGATCTAAGAGGAAACCAGACTTCCCACAACCATGCTTCGTCATTCCAAACCTTGAAAAAGGATTCGACGAGTTTATCAACATTGTCAAGACTGGAAAACCTAATTAAGGAATTATTCTCTTGACATCTTTAATTTTAACTAAAAATATGACTTGATGATCTCATCAAAATCAAGCCATCACTATCTTAAACCATGAATCCATTTTTTAAATTTAATTTTTAAGCCAAGATTGTTTTTTTCGGCAAGAAAATGTCCAAATTAGTTTGGAAACATAGTATTGTGAAATGTTATTCAGTGCGAAATCTCAGAGATTTTGAATTGAATGAATTCAAATTTTCCTAAACGTACATATTTTTTTCAGAAATGATTTCAAGGAGAACATCAACGCCGCTTCATCAGGAAGACTTACAAGTCACAACACAGAAGTCAAGGAACTATGTTAAACGTAAAACTATCTGTACTATTGTTGGAGTCGTTAAAGATGCCGATTCAAATATCCTCCAAGAACCAAAAGAGAAGATACTCAGTGACTCAGAACTTAAACGACTTTGGAGACTTGTTAATGCACATTTACACTCAGATGGACGTGAAAATCTTTCATATCCAACCGAATGGATTTCAAACTCAGAATCGCAAAAGGTTTTAGACTTAATACATTCTCTCTCCGAATCAGTAAAGAAAATTAAAAATGAAACACAAACTGCACAGTATACAAAAGAAGGTTTATTGCTAGATCAGACTGCAGATCTCAAAGAACAAATCAGAAAGTTAGAAAGAAAGATTGATTATAAGCAACAACATCTTTCAGAAATAGGAACAGAGATTTCCAAACTAAAACTCGAAATGGGCAAAGAAAAGAAATTATTCATTCAAAAAGAGAAGCCAAAGCTTGCTCAGTTAGCTAAATTACAGAAGCGCATAGAACTCCTCAAAAAAGAGTAACATTTCTTTAATAATATTATTTTGTTTTGTTTTTTGCAATTTAAAGACAATCTTCATGAAACAAGAAGTTTATTTTTATATATTGGCTATTTTGCTGAGATTGCTGATAATAGAAGTGCAAAGACACTCTTGTCAGTCAAAGATTCGAAAACAGAATAAGAATGGGGAACATCGTGTAGTTCTGGGGGCACTGATAAGAGAGCATATTTTCATTTTTTGACAATACTTTTAAGGAGCAGGTAATATACCATAGGGCATATTGAATAGAGTTGATATCTGATTCATTATTTGCGACTTTTTCTGGTATATGTATTTTAATTGATTATATAAGTGAGCAACATGAACAAACATACATTTTATCATATCAAAATTCTCATTTTTATTGATGTTTTCATCTAAATGGGAGTGATTCAATTTAACATTATTTAAATATAATAAATGTGATGCACAATGACCAATTATATACAAATATCATTATATGATAAGTCAAAAGGGAGTAGAAATGTTAATGAAGATTCTGATATTTATAAGATTCTCAGATATCCATGTAGTAGCAACACACAGTCGTGCACTCCATATGTTGTCACATTGTCCCGAGGACTTTATAGAATTGAGCTCTTTGGTGCCTCCGGAGGGTACCCAAACAACGACCCAAACTTAGCAGGCCGCGGATCTTATACAAGCGGCCACTTGATTGTCCGTCATGAAATGAAACTATATGTCTACCTCAGCCAGCAAGGCACATTAAATGGTCAACGAACATTTAACGGTGGCGGGAGAGGCAATTCTCGTGCTGGCTCCGGCGGTGGATCTTCTGACATTCGACTCGTTGCTGGCGAATGGGATGACTTCGAAAGTCTTAAGAGTCGCATAATGGTTGCTGCTGGTGGCGTTGGAGGCCACCTAACATTTGCTTATTTCACCGGAACGCATGGTGGAAATTTAACCGGATTTAATGGAATATCTATGATCGAGAATTGCGACTATTTAGGTCATATTACGGAAGCAATAGGAGCAACTCAAGAACGAGGAGGAATAAGTGGGAAAGGTGATGTTGAAACTGCCGAAGATGGAAAGTTTGGATGGGCAGGCAATCCATTTTCTTCCGACAAAGTTTATACCTCTGGCGGAAGCGGGGGTTATTTTGGAGGTGCAGGAAGTGCTGTAGCCTACTGCATTGTTGGAATAGGATCCTCTGGATCATCTTTCATCTCTGGGCACAATGGGTGCAATGCTATCCTTAATACCTCAACCTCGCAAGAAAGAATTTATCTTTCGAATCAAAGTATTCATTACTCAGGAATCAAATTTTTTTCTACAGTGATGAAAAGCGGCTATGAATCATTTCCTTCTCCAGCAAGTGACCTTGCCCCACGAAAAGACCTTGGAAATGGATATGCCGTGATTTCGTTCATATCATATGAATTATGCTCCGGCAAATCATTCATGAATTATTTTAAATTCTTTTTCTTTTTTGAAATATTCATTTCTCAGTAAAACTCAATTGAAATGAATGATATATTTGAGAACCCAGCTAACATTCAAACCTATCCATCCAATAACATCTCTTTTAAACTCTGATCTTCGATTTGATCTAATAACTTATCTGATTTTGAGCTAGTGTCAAGTTGACAATCTTTAAAATATGCTTAATTCGGATATATTTAATCATTTGTTTCTAAAAACCCTAAGATGGAAATGCTATTAATTATGACAGGTAGAAATTTGAATATTTTGGAGTAAATTTCATGAATTAGATGCCCAAATACTATGCTAAAAAGATGTACATATCCAACAATGGGCAATGTAACTAGAACACTTTTTTTGCCATAATTTATTTTGCTACATTGATAAATGTTACCATTCTTAACAATCAAATCTTTATGCGAACAATATGAAGCCAAAACATTCACCCAAACTCTTGATCATGCAAATCCAGGCAAAACATTTTCTCAAAAGTATTTTGTTAGCACAGACCATGGTAAAAAATCAGATTACCTAATTGTCTATATCGGTGGATTCACAAGTTTAAGTGCATCAGATCTTACTGATAGTCCAATGAATAGAATTGCAAATAATACTCAGTCTCCTATAGTTGCACTTGAAAACAGATACTTTGGTAACTCAATTCCAACAGATGATCTTTCAACAGAGAACCTTAAATACAATACAATTGATCAACACCTTGATGACATCAAAGAATTTATTATTGCAATGAAGAAGGAGTATTGCAATGATGCTTCTAAGTGCAGAGTTGCAACCATAGGAAGAGGCTTTGGTGCATCCCTTGCCACATGGATTCACATGCAAAAAGGAAAAGAATTAAATATTGTCGGCACATGGTCCTCATCAGCCTTCTTACTTTCAGATCCAGAGTTCTTATGGTACGATCACCATGAGGCTGTCGCAATGACTCAATGGGGTAACTGTTACCAGTATATGATGAAAGCTTACAAAATTATCGACGATATCGCCTACAGAAAGGATGATTCTACAGTAGCCATGCAAGAGAGGTTCGGCCTCAACAGTACATCCGGTCTCAAAGACTTACCAACTGATTTCAATCATATGTTTACAGAAGCCATCAGCAGAGGCATGCGCTTACCAGATCTCTATCCAGAATTCCTTAATCTCTGCAATAGATTAAATACAGGCGAATATACTGAGGAAAATGCAGTATTAGATTTATTTGGCGAATTTATTCCGAAATTTGTTCTAAAAGAGGAGTTTATTTATCTCTGGCCACATATGATCAAAGATCCAAGCAAAAACTCCAAATTGGCCGCAACAAGAGTTGAATATTACGTAAAGTGCAATGAAATGGCATCATTCCAATGCGCAGGACCTAATCCAGAGTTCAGAGATATCAGTATCAATCCTAAATACTGGACATCTGTTTGCACAGATTTATTCGGAATTGATAAGCTTCCAAACACAACACTCTTCAACCAGAAGTACGGAGGAAGATTCCCACCAGCCAAGAAGACCTTCTTCACTCACGGTTTCAACGATGCTTTCTTAGAAGCATCATGCACACTTGAAGATGGAAGTATTTACAAGCGCTCGAAGAACATCATGGGCGGCGGATATTCCTTCGATTTGAATCCAGAGAAAGACTTTGATTCATTGATTCTCAAGAAGATCAGAATTGACATAATCAATGCTGTCACTGACTGGCTGAAGAATGATCCACCATTACCTCCAACACCAACACCTTTACCTCCTGACTGCCATGAGAAAATGTTCTCTAAACAAGCACTGATAACAATCGGAGTCATTTCATTCTTCTGCCTCACATTTATGGTTCTTGCTATCATTTTATTGTGCAAGTTGAGAACTCCAAAGGAATCTCTTCTTTCTAATGATTTGACTGCATCATTGAACTCCAAAAACTTGATTTAAGAAATTTAATTTCTCTTTAATAATGGAAATAAAAAACACTATTTTCTATAAATTTCTTTTCAATCAACTTGTAGTGGATATAATTTTAATCATGGGCAACAAAAATTGCTATTGACATGGTGCACTTTCAGAATAAAAAGAAAAAAATTGGCCACTCTTCTTCATATTCGATTTTGATTGTTAGTTTAAGTTGAATGAGGATATTTTTCTCTGATTTTATTGATTCGATGCAAACAATTGACGGGAGTTAAAGAAATATATCTACAGTGATCATTATAGATATTCAGCTTGAAAAGCTGATCAGCGATTCTTATACTCAATTTTGTTATGAATTAATACCCCCATAACATAAAATACTCCGTTTCAAGCAGGGTAAATATTCAAGTGAGAATTGTTATCAAATCAAACTAAAAGTATGATAATTTTTATGCTTTTACAAACAAAAATATATAAATAAATAATAACAAAAAATATGTTCAATTTTGACCTTCTTTCTTCTTATTTATAAGTGCTTTGAGTTTTTCGTTCTGATGTTTATATCTTTGATTCTTTTCAGTCAGTAACTGAACAGTTTCTTCCTTCTTCTGTAGAGCGCTTTTAAGTCTTTCTCCCTTCTGTTTTTCTTTCTCGAGAGCAGCAGCTTGGTCCATATGAGCTTGTTTCAAATTATTGTATTTTTGAGCGATTGTTTTATTCTTCAATGTCAATTTCTCAATAGTTTCCTGTGAATTATTATCATTATTGTCTTCTATCTTTCTATCATCAATTTCCTTTCTTTCTCTCAAAGCTCTCAACTTTTCATTTTCATCTGAATAATACATGATTTTCTTTTTCAGTTCTGAGTTTTGTCTCTGTAATTTTCTCATGTATTCCATATTTGTTTGCTGATTTTCATCCCTATCTGGTTTGTTTTCGTCATCATTATTGTTCCTTTCAGCTTCCAGTTGTTTTACCTTGACTCTTAATGACTCAGCGTCGTTCTTTATGCTTTGGAACAGCTGTTGCAACTCTTCGTTTCTTTCTTTCAAAGAATTATTTTCGCGTTTCAAGTTATTTATGTATTCAGAAACTTCAGGAAGTTTTCTATAATCAGTTTCTGTACTGTGAACACCGGAAAGACTTGGATCCAAAGCTTCTCTCATCTGTGCATTCATCGTATCTTGTGCTTGCTTAGTTATCTCGTGTATTCTCTCTTTGTATTTTTCTCTTTCATCCTGCATATTTTTCTCCAATCTGTTGATTGTTTGGTCTCTTTCTTTAATTGTTCTGTCTTTCTGATCGAGTTTCGTTTGAGAATCAGCAACTAATCTCTGCAAAGAAACAATTTCTGTTGTTGCCTGTTTCACCTTTTCATTCGCTGCATCTTCTTTGGCTCTCATTCTCTTCAATTCTGCTTCAGAAGGCAAAATTGAAATTGTTTCAGGACTTTTAATCTTCAAAACTAATGGATCTGATGGATTATCAACCAAACAATCCAATGTTGAACTCTGTAATTTGTTAGGAATGATGGCAGGAATGTTTGCACTTGAAAATGTTGCGGAAGTATAAAGTTTTGCTTTGATATTCGCTTTGATTCTCGTTTTTTCATTTTCAAGTTCCATTCTGTCGATTGTCATACGCAATGTCTTCTCTTCTTCTTCATGATCCTTCTTTTCATCATCTTTCCTGGCAAGCTGGTCTTGTAATTTCTTCTTTTCTTCGAACAATTTGTCAACCTTCGCTTTTAATTCGTCGTTTTCCATGGAAAGATCGCGAGTTTGCTGGACAGCCTTCTTGTAATCACGTTTCATATTCTCTATCCAGTCTTTGTATGTGTTATCTTCTGGTTTTGGCTCTGGTTTAATTGTTGGAATTGTACTCATGCTTGTTTCTGGCCTGCATTGTGTCTCTATGTCAGCATATTCGACTTCTACGGGTTCTGGCTTAGGAGGAACAAGTCTTTCTTGTGAAGTTCTGTCAAATGATTCTATTGAATAAGAATCTGATGGTAAACTGCTGGATTGGAACTCATCAAAGGATGCTCTCTTGGTCTTTTCATTTTCATCCTCTTTGATTGTGTTCAAATCTTCTTCTTCGTTCACATAATCGTTTTGTAAATCTCTTGTAACGAAATTTGAAGGCACAGCACTACCACCTGACTCTATATCATTATTCTTTCCATAGAGTGTAGCTGTCATATGCATATCCTGGTCTTCTTTGTTCTCAATAATAATTTTAATTTGAGAATGCGGTCTTTTATGCCTTAAATCATCCAATCGCTTATTCAGTTCGCGAGAAGCAATCATCAGTCTGTTATCCTGAGCTTTTGCAATATCATCTTCAACACTGACGATAAATTTTTCAACATCAAAATCTGGTTGAATAACTCCAGCGAGGCCATCAATGATTTTATCCATTGTATTGAGTTCTCTTACGAGATGTGTGATGGATTTATCTCTAAGATCAATCATTGCTTTTAATTCCTTGATCTGAGTGACAGCTTGAGATAATCCAAATTCGCCACGTTCCAATTGTTGATTTGTCTCTCTTAACTCATTGATTTCTTTTGTTTTCTCAACAACTTCGACTTCTAGAGCTTCTCTGTGGTTTGTATCATGGTCAAATCTTTCTTTATAAATTTGAATTTCTCTTTCAATGGCTTTAACCTTTTCTTCGCATGTCTGTTCTGTAATACTTAATTTATCTTTGGTATTTTTCAGGTCTATGCTGAACTGGTCTGCAATTTGATGAAGTTCTCTTTTTTCTTGTTCACTTTTATCAAGCATTTGCTGTAGAATGTCAATTTCTTTCTTCTTTTTCTCAACAGCTGTCTGGAGTCTTTCTATTCTCTTAATATCTTCTGAGAATTGCCTGAGTTGAGAATTTAATTGTCGATTTTCTGCTTTAACATCTTGGTATTTCTTAAGTAACCCTTCGTCAATGACAGTTTGAGATTCAGTTATTTCTGTTGTTGAAGCAAGAGGAATCTCTATTTCTGTATTTTCTTTTGATGGAATTTTTGATTCGAGTTTTCTGATTTTCTTTTCGAGATCATCAATCTGCCTCTCTTTATCAGCAAGCTCAGTTGCATTATCGCTTAATGCGCTGACTAATTGGTTGTCTTTTTCGATTAATTCTTGCGTTACATTCTGTAATTCAAGGTTTTGTTGGCAAAGATCGTTAATCTTTTGTTGCATATCAGTTTTCTCCATAAGAAATGCTGATAAGTCTAGCTTTTGCTTCATAATTCTTTGATCAAGTTGTTTAATTTCTTCTTGTAATTGGTTGATTTTATCATCCTTAGTTTTCAATGCTTGTGTACTTGTATTTACATCTTTGTTGTGACTGTTTACTTGCGTCTCAAGGATTCTATTTTGATTCATTGCTGCAGCGTATTTTGACTTCATATCATTCAACTCACGGTTTAGTTTCATGGATTCCTCTTGTTCTTTTCTATACCTGTCTTCCAAATCCTGATAATCCGAACGTTTAATTGATGTGCCATCACTCAAAATCGAAATCTGTTGACGTAGTTGATCATTTTCTCTCTGCAGGGTTCCAACTTGCTCATCAAGCAGATTCGATATTATCTGCATCTGCTCAGGAGTAAATCCCTGCATTTTCGATTGTCACTTTTTAAGATTTTAAAAACGAGAAAAATTCTCGACTCTATCACTTTGAAGGATTTTTATGAATCTGGAATGAGCATTCAAGTGATAATGAGATATTTTAGTTTTTTCATCGTATAATATCAATGAATTACTCAATAATTACGTTAACAGAAGGATATTCAAACGTAATTCTATAATTTTTCAGTTATTACTTGTCTTGATTCCTCAGCATGTTGGAAAGTTAAGAATAATATCCGAAAAATGCTGATATTGTTTAAATTATCAAAAAAACACAGGACTAGGAGATTTCTATCAAAAATAAGAAACGAAAATATCTGTAATTAGCTTAGCAATGAAGTTCAATAGGAAATAACAATTGAAATAATGAAGAATTCATCATTTGGAAGAAGATTTCTGGGAACCTCATGATTGTAAAGTACTGAAAAGTATCAAAACGTTAGGATTGTTCAACTTGATTGATTACAATAGTTGTGGACTATGAATTTATTATTGATGACTTTAAAATTTAAATGTTTTCTGAAATTTTTTAAAATTTTGAATATGCATTCAAATTTCTTCTCTTATATGTAATATTGTATATCTACTAGTAATTTACAGTAATTTATTTTCAATTCATCTCAAAAAATAATCATGACGAATTCGAGATATTATACATTCCATTGTGTAGTTAGGATTTTTAATAAAATTGCCTAGATTTTATTTCTCTTTTCAATTTATGAGATTTTCAAGAGCGTAAGTTTTCCCATCTCTATTTTTATCAAATATTCAAATATCAAGTAATGTTACATTAAAATTTATCATTCACAAATTTTTACAAAATCGACCATGGACATTTATTCTACATCCTATCCATAATCTAAAAAACCTGCAACTGTTTACGCTGAAATTTAATACCTAATTGAAATTATTGAGAGTGATGTTTTGAGATTAATTTTTACTCAATGTTTTCGATCTTGATTTGTTTTTGTAGAGGGGTTCAGAAGCTTACAATTTCGCCGGGCTACCCACAAACGCTTCATATTCCTCAAGAAGGCCTAGATATAATCCCAACTACAAGTTCAATCTTATATTTTCCCGATTCTTCACTACAACGGATTGACATCATTGAAAAGTATGTATTTACAATTCCAACAGAAACTTTCAGAATTACACCACTAAATCACCAGGCTGTCGATATAGAAATTGGTCTTTTAAATACTCCTTCTCGATCATGTCAATGGAAAGTTGTTTACGATCCATATTATTCAATAGCAGCCAACGGGACAGAGGATAACAAAGTATATTGCTATGCATTTTTCAACCAAGAACCATCAAAAACATTATTCGTAATAAGAACAATAGATATCGATGATGACGACTCAGTTCACGTATATACTGACAATAATCAACTTGTTTACACAATGGCTCCTTATGATACTTTCAAATATAATGCGAACGCATTTACATTGATTTATCGCACTGACAGCTATTTCGTTGAAGGCACAATCCTTATTTATGACTCCGGAGTTTATTTGGAGCCAAAAGACTACTCCTATGACGTTGCAGAACGAACAGAAATAAATTGGATGCCAAACCATTATTTAATTATCCACAATCCAGATGATTTTGATATTTGGACTCCAGACCACGTAACGGCATATCAAAACAAAGCATTTATGATAAATCAAATTTCGACCGTATTAATTACTCCAATTAACGGTTCTCATAAGATCTACTTCTCAGTTATAATGCAGTCAAACGAAGAATGCCGAGATACATTCATTTACAATGGAAATAACGCTTCATTTTTACTAAATACAGAAAATCTCCATAATATTTGTCTTATATTATCAAGTCCATATGTTATTGACTATTACTTCTACGTACAGAACATTGCTGATGAAATTCAGCTTTACAAGCCAAATGGAAATTTCATTGTCGGACTTACAGACGACATAGGCTAGATTGAACGCCAGAAATCAGTTTTTATACATATAACAAATACAAAGAATACGGGTTCGAGTATTCTTTGCCTTGAAAAATCAACAGTTATATCTCCACCGATTTCTGACCAAGATTTCGTTCAAAACTGGTGTAGTTCAATTGATGCGTTACCTCCTGTCCCTTATACTAAGTCTTTCAGTAGATTTTCTACCGGATTTTATCAATATTACATTCCAGACGAACGATCGACATTACAGTTCACCAGCTACACTATTTACATCTTCCATAACCCGCAGCACTTCACCGCTCTTGGAAATGGCGTAACTTTCCTTTCAGACAAAGATTTCGTTTTAAACGTCACTGATTTCCAGTTGGCGGCTCTCATTAAGCCAAACAAAGATGCATCAAATAGGATCCTCAACATCAGCGTTTTGAATTACAAAAAGTTGAATTTGTTCCAAAATTGTAATTCTGTTGATGTAGTGACAATTGCAGCATTAGGATCAGATGGATTCACTGCCGCGTACAACTCCAAAGTTTTCGGTGGTAAAAACGCGAATTTCTCCGTTGAAACAGACCAAAGAATCCGTATTTGGTATATTGGCTCAAGTATGCTCACTCTCGAGTCCTACAGACAAAACCTTGATGAGTTCAGCACGTTTGAGTTCCAATACGAGAGAAAAGGCAAGTTTACAGAACCAAAATACACAAATTACCTCAGATCAAGGTCAATCCTCTCTAAGTGGTCGACACTAAGTGAAGTGACCTCTGATGGCCAGGCCGGATCAACAGTTGCTGTCAGCAAAAGCGGAACTCCATGCGGAGAGAAATCAGGAGCTTTCAGAGGAACTACGTCGTACATGGACTTCCCGTTCACGTACTACAATGAATCCTTCTGCGAAATTCTCAATCTCGGAACAAGAGATCCGAAATTAAATTTCTCTAGTCAAACAGCAAGTCCTAGTAAGAAACTGACATCATTGCAGATTGCTTTGATATCTGTTGCTGCTGTAATTGTTGGAATTGTGCTGATTGCTGTTTTATGCACAATCGGAAAAAGATATAAGACTCGTGAGATAAAAGATAAGAAGGATAACGACTCATTGGAAGATGTAGATGATTTCTCTGATAATGGAGTAACTAATTCCAATATTAGTACAAATCACGCTTATAATTACATGACAAACAAGTCTTCCAACACTTCTGGGTCAACAACAATATCATCTAATGATACTAACACGTCTTCTACCCAAAAGAAAGAGTCTTCTTCAACTGGATCCTCTTATTTCAAGAGTAACTTGACTTTACCTGAAAGAAAGGAGCCAAGTCCAAATACTTTTGTATTATAACCTTTATATGTTTTGTTTGCTATTTTATATCTGTTTGATTTTTTAATTTTTCTTTTATATCTAAAAATAATTATGTATGTTTAATAATTTACTTTCCATTTTTATCAAACTGAATGATAAACTCTTTGACTCAATAGATAAAGCTCTGTTTGAACTCATTTTGATGTATCAAGTATATAACAGTGTTTTCATTCAATAATAATATATTCGTTATAACGCAATTCTATGGGGATACATAATTCTATAAGCATTTCTTCTTAAACTATTCGGATATTTCAGGTATAAATTTTACCGAAGTTTAATTATGCTTCATGTCAAAATCATCTCTTGATTCTTGTTTTTATTAATAATATGTTGTTTAAGTTATATCAATGTGCATATTAAGATTAATTTCAATCTGAAATTGAATAAAAAGAGAAAACATCCATGAATTTTGGTTTGTTGGCATTCTTTGAATAATTTTTACCATATATATTTAGCATTTTATCGAATATTTTGGAGACTGTCAAAAATGTCACTTTTATCACTAAATTGTAGGGGCAAAGTTATCATTCAATTTACAAAATTTTTGGGGTACTAAATTCAACAAGTTTGTTTGATTTATAAATGTCTAATCTCAGCATTGCCGAGAAGGCTGCCTTACTTCGTTCCATCGCAGAAGACATCCAAGGAAACGAGCGCATTGAAGAACTTCTTGAGAAAAAGCCAAATTTCCGTGCATACAATGGTTTTGAGCCAAGTGGTCGTATGCATATTGCCCAAGCTCTTGTCACAGCAATTAACTGCAATGCTATTACAAAGGCTGGTGGTACAATGGTTCTCTACATCGCAGATCTTTTCGCTCAATTAAACCACAAAATGGGCGGCGACATGAAAAAGATCCACGATGTCGGCAGATACTTCGTTGAAGTATTCAAGGCCTGCGGCATGGACCTTGATCATGTTGAAATCATTTGGACAGCAGATTTCATCAAGGAGCATCAGAGAGAATATTTCGAGCTTGTTCACGATATTTCATCATTTGCAACACTTTCACGTATCAAACGTACAGTTACAGCTATGGGACGTACAGAAGGTGACAAACTTTCACTTTCTCAGCTTCTTTACCCTTGCATGCAAGCTACAGATGTTTTCATGCTTGATGTTGATATCTGCCAGCTCGGCGTTGATCAGCGTAAGGTCAACATGCTCGCTATTGAATACGCAAACCACGTAAAGAGACCATCTCCAATTATTCTTTCCCACCACATGCTTATGGGCTTAAAGGGCAAGGCTCACAAGATGTCTAAGTCAGACCCAATGTCCGCTATCTTTATCGAAGATGAAAAGGATAGAATCGTCGAAAAGATGATGAACGCTTACAATCCACCAGAAGCAGCCGAAAACCCACTCTTCGAATACATCAAGTACATCATTCTTAGAAAACTCGGCTCAATTACAATCAACGGAAAGGAATACACAAAGATCGAAGACGTCGAAGCCGACTTCCCATCCTTCTTCAAGGATGATGAGGCAAAGAAGGGCCTCGTAATGGCTGTCGCTGAAGCTGTCGACGCTTGCATCCAGCCAGTTCGTGATCACTTCAAATCTTCTCCAGAATTGATCGAACTCCTCAAGCGCGTTGAAGAATACAGAGTTACACGTTAAGAACATTTTCTCTATTTTAAAATCTTTTGATAAAACTTAAAAAAAATAACAAATTTTACTTTTTTTACATAAAAACAACATCATTTCACGAGAATTACGAATCATTGTATGTTCAAATAGTAGATTATGCATCTCTTATTCTTAAACATGATTTGCCGAATAATTGATCTCTTCTTTCTTCATAAAAAAAGTTAAACAAGAATCATCTTTTGAAATTTTGATTTTTTTTTTCCTCATGGAAATGTTCTTCATAAAACATCTGTTTTAATCATGGATAATCAGATTAATGGAAGCGATTCTAATAAAGTATATGATGTCTAAACTATTGATGATGATTTATGAGCTCCAAAATCTTGTTCTATTGGATATAAATCCATTTAATTATAAAAAAAAGGAAAAAATATGATACCAACAAACTTCATCATATGCATCCATTTCTCAACAAAATATCGCCTGAACACATTAGAACTATAGCTAAGATCTTTTACATACTATTACTAAAGTTGCATCTATGTATACCAAGCTCATTGATTACAAATTTCATAAATTATACATCCATCAAGATTTGAAAAAGAAAAATTCTAATAAAATCAATTCATCTTGTTCCTTTCGAAAATACATTCATAATATGGTAAAAAGAATATGAGGTTTTATTCAAATTTTGTAAACCTAACAAACATAAAAAAATATGTTATATTAATGATAAAAATTCAATTATTCTTTTTGCTCAGCTGATGCCTTTGCGTAGATTTCCTTCAAAAGGCGAAGGAACTGTGCTAACTTTGCAGAGTGGAGCTGTGTTCTCTTGATTCTCTCAGCATGATCCTTTTCAGACTCTGGATATAAGTTAGCTTCTTCAAGAGAGCCGATGATCTTAGAAACGCTTTCTTCAAGATCGATTAATTTAAAGATTGGAACATTAAATTCGTTCTGGGAAGTAGCAGCAGATCCAAGATCGAATAATGTATCTTGAAGGGTGCTTATTGTGTTGCTAAGGATGCCTGATACGTCTGTTGATTCTTTCTTTGCCTTATTAGCAGATAATGCTTGAATTAAAATAGATTGAGACTGCTGAAGCTGCTCATCAATTGAAGCAATTTCATTGTCTAATTCTTGCATCTTCTTTTCTGTTTCGTCGATGTCTGGCATTGATTGGGCAAAATCGTTGATTAAGACTTTCTGATTGTCAAGGATTAACTTGTAATCGTTGTTTTTGGCTTCAACTTCAATATATCTATCTTTAGCAACAGTGGCTTGAGCTAATAATGATTCAACATTCATCTTTTGGAATGTGACCGTTTAGAAATTACTTTTTGATAGACGACATGAATTATTTTCTGTATTTCATACAAGCAATATTTAATATACCATGTTTCTGTCATATTTCACTAGCGAAATTAACTATATAATTAAAATGAAACAAATTCAGAATTCAATATCTGGGCAATAACCTTTTCTATACTTACCTAAATCATACATTATAGAGTGCTTTTATTTGCCAACTATATTCATGAAAAACGCATTAAATATAAAAATTTACAATATTTAATCATTGTAAGGTTTTGCAATTTCAAAAATTATATCACTTTCTAATGTTAACGCATATTCAAAATATCATAAGTATTTGACAAGATTGAATATGATTGAAGAAGAAAGAAGAAGATTGTGAAACATTTTGTATCAAAATCAAATGATTGGAATGTCTCTCATTGTATTTTGATTGGAAAAATGTAAAAATATTTTGATGATTTGGAAAAAAAGGGAAATAAAAAAAGGTGTTTATTCAAAGAAGGTAAAAAATAAAAAAATAAAATATATATATAAATATAAAATAATTAATATTAAATACTAACTTTTCTTAGCATTCGTTTTCGAAATCTTTACAAACATCGTTCCAGAATTGAACGATACTTGCCCAAATAACTTTGAGTCCTGGCATGTTTAAGAATGGCCATGTGATTATTGTCCAGATGAATCCAAGAAGACTCTTCAATGGATTGATGACAATTGCGTAAATAATTGCCTTGATAAGTCTGAGTGGATAAAGTAAAATACGAAGGAATGGAATGTTGATTATGAAGTTCCATAATTTGTGCAAACCAATGCAAATGCGAGTCCAGAAAATATAGGAAATATGTGCGAGCCATTTCAATGCTTTCTTGATCAAAACGAGTGGATAAAGTAAATACTTAAGTAAGTTTTCCTTTAACCATATGATTGGTCTGACAATTAAATTGAACCACAAACACTTGAAGAATTCCCAGATCCAATGTGAAATTGTTAAAACAATTCTCTTGATCATTCTTAAAGGCCACAACAATAAATTAACTAATGGTAAATTGACAAAGAAGTCCCAGATAGCTTTGCAGAATTTCTTGATTCCTGTTCCAATGCAAATGATGAAGTTCTTAATTCCAGTGCCAATCCATTTGAAGAAACGAAGAACGTATCCGAAAATAGCAAGGAGTAAGCGCTTGATGAGTCTGAATGGATAAAGAAAGATGTCGAGCAACAACTGTACAAATTTCCAAAAATCGAGGTTGAAAATATAGTCAATGATCTTCTTGAATCCTCTCCAGCATGAAACAAAGAATTTAACAATTAATTCCAAGATATACTTGAAACCCTTGTAAATTGCTTTGAAAAGCTGAACAAATGGATAAGCAATGGCCTTTCCAATTTTTCCAAAGAATTTCACCCAGTCAATGTTTAGACCTGTGGGACGGGGGATATTCCATAGTCTTTTAGGAATGTCAACGAAAATGAACTTGAGTACTATGTAAATTAACTGCCAAAGCTTAATGAATGGATAAGCAATGGCTTTACCAATTGCAATAATGAATTTCATGAGCTCAAAGTGTTTGATGAAGTCCCAAATCTTACCGAAAATGAACTTGATGCCAGCCCAAATGTTAAGTAAGACAAACTTGATGAAACGGAATGGAGCAAGAATGATTTTAAGAAGGAATCTGAAGAAGTTGCAAATGAGTTCAACTAATTTAGACCAATGAAGGTGTTTCTTAATGAATTCCTTGACAGCAACGCAGAAACTGCAAATCTGTCTCCAAACAAACCTGAGGGAGCGGCCAATGAGTCTGAATGGATAAAGGATTCCTTGTAAGATGAGGTTGAAGAGTTTCTTGATTCCTTCCCAAATGAAGTTGATGAGCTTCATGACAGCTTCCCAGAATGGGTGTTCTTTGAAGAACTTGGCGATGGCTGCGCATACGGACTTGATGCCTTGGTAGATTGTTGAGAAGAACCATTTGATACCGTTAAAGATCTTGGAGAAGATCCATTTGATGCCATTGATTGTGTATATGATGAATCTGATGAGGCCATGCCAGATTTGGATAAGAACCTGCTTAAGGAGGCGGAATGGATAAATAATGAGTTGCCAAAGCATTTTGAGGAAGATAACAATGGATTCACTGAAAAGTTTGACGATGAAGTCCTTGATGGCAACTAAGAACTTTCCAATCTTGCTTAATAACTGCTTGATTCCATTGCAGATGGAATTGCAAAGATCGCGGATCCATTTTCCTACATGGAGGTTCTTCAACCAATTGTATATGAAACCTAAGAGCTGTCCAAGGTATTTAAACGGTGCCCAAAGGAGATTGCCAAGCCATTTGACGAATGACCAGAGTGGCTTGATAATTCCGTGTTCGAGGAGCCATTTGATAGGATATACAAGTATATCAAGTAAATCTCCAATGAATTTACCAATTCTTTCAAAGAAACTGAGATCTAAATCTGGACGAGGGCTTGGATCGAATATTGGATGCAATGCTGCGACTAAGCCAGCTGCAATGATGATGCTGAGAAACAAAATCAATGCTTCGAACAGCTTTAAGGCGTTTGGCTTTGAGGCAAACAAGCGGTGCCTTATTTTGGAATAGTTAGCATCAATGTGCTTAAATAATGCTCGATAGCTATTCCAATTTAATATACTACTCATAACAAAATGACCCCGCCAATTTGTAAACATCAGAAAAAAGATTTACACAAACGGAACGAATTTTCTTACATAATAATGATCTTGAGTATGTTCCTAACAATTTCGTTCGAAATAAAATCGAAAAGTGAGTGTAATAACTCCTTCTTTAACTAATGAGGGAAAATTCCAATGGATACCAATAATATAATCAATTTATGATATTAATATGCGATGTTCCAATCGAATCTGGTCAGATGCACAATCAAAAAATTTCTACGAAAGAAATACAAAATACTTGTTTAGTATACTCTATTCCATATTGGGTCTGGGCTGACTTTGTATAATCTTAGCAACCAATTAGAAGTAGTGTAAGCTTCAGTAAATTTTGTCATTTTAGAAGCTTGGTACTTGACGACACAGCCTCGAATTGTGTCATGCCCGGGCTTCGTCTTATTACCGAACGTAAATTTCTTAAAATTATTATAAGAAAATCTAACTAACATGGATTCTAACATTTTCGGTCTCATATTTGGACAAACTAAGAAAACATCATCATTCTGATAATCAGAAAGAGAGATATTTGAAAAGAAATTTGGAAGATTCTGTAATATAAGAGGGAACTTCATAATATCGTCATTCTCATAATTGCTTGCTCCTCCAAAAGTAACTACTATATAGTCTGCATCTAAAGAACGACTTATTGTCCAGGCATTATTTTCATTTTCTGAATAAATCATTTCTATATTAGACATATGCGTTCTATTGTTAGTATTACCATCATTGTATGTTACGCAATTTGATAAGACTTGCATTTGGTAAGCAATATCCCAAAATGAAACAATTTTTGGCTTATTTTTGCCTTGGTGTCTGATGTATTGGTATAATTCTCTATGGTCATCACTTAATTCTACTCCTTGAGGTGTTTCAATTTGGAAATGAACGTAATTCTCTACATCTGATGCGTAATGTGTACAATTATTCGATTGAAATATGCATAATAGGAATAAAAGAATCAATATAATATAATGTTTCTTCTTTTTCATAATGTTTGATAATATATTATCGAAAGATACTGCGCAAACTAAAGCCTGGAATGGTGCGAACACTAGTAATGTCCTATTCATCATTATGCTAGTGTAAAATGATACAGTTGTCAAGATAGTTATAAAAGATAATTCAATATTTTTTTCTTTCAACAAAATTATGATTCCTATTGGAAGCAAATACAAGAAAGGTCCGCAGCTTACGTAAAATAGCGACCATGCTGTCGGCTGATGCTCTTGTATGTTAATTTGCAAGTCTTTTTCCTTCGAAAAAGGAGAAATTAATCTTAAAATTCGATTTTCGAAATTCATTTGATTAGAAAGTAAAAATGCAAAGAAACAAGCAAAAGAGAGTATAGAAACTATTACAATTAGTGAATTCCGTGTTCCTGGAGTAAGAATATAGAATAAAACTCTCAAAATTGAATAAAATTGAATCAAAATAAACAAAAATATCAAAATAACATTTTCTGGCTTAACTATGAACTTATAATATGCTGATGGGAGATGAGCAGCAAACAATATTGACATGATAAACCAAAAACTGTAAATAATATAAATATTAAAATTAAATTTTCTAAAAACTATCAAAAAAATGGTATGCATACTTACGGCAGCTAATACAAATATATATCCACCCCATGTCCATGATAAAAATCCAAAAAATAACGAAGAAATTATTGTTGCTAGTAATGATTTGTATTTGAGGGCATATTGATAATAGTATATGCTAATAAATATGAGTGTAATAGAGAAACACTCGTAATCATATTCACCTAGGTTTGTTTTTGAAATAAAAACTGGTGTAAAGGTAATAAATAATGGAATTATTAGAGGAAAACGGATATTTTCGAGTAATCTACCCATTCTGTAAGAATAGATTAGTAATATGATAGATGAAAAAATTCCGAAAAGTAAACATGCATTATAGATTGTAATTTGAATGTGAAGCTTTTCTAAAAACTGTTTTGTAAGAACTGTGCATATCATAAGTCCTGGATAACTTGATTCTCCGATAAATCTTCCTTGAGGACACCAAGACTCATTGTCAAACCATTCAAAATACGATAAAATGCCGTGTTTATCTAAGTAAGTGGCAAATCTGTAATTGAAATGTGGATCTAATTCTTGAATAATTGCATCTGAAGTGTATTTCGGGAAAATTCGGTATAATATAGTTAAAATAATAAGCAAAATTGCTATTAGGAGGGTAATAAGTTTTATTTGGTATGATCTTTCAATCAAATTCAAACCTTCAGCCAAATCTTATTTAATTATTTGAAGATAAAAGTGACTTTATTGAGAGAGAATTGTTATATTCATAGAAAAATGATAAAAATTAATGAAATTGATAGTAAAATTTTGGAATATTAAATTTTGAAAGAAAAATATTTTAAAAAAAGTATTGTATCAATTGCTATATCTAAATTATATATGAATTCTTTACTTTTGTCCTTCAGGATTATATGTTTGTCTCATTCTCATGAATTCATTAAACATTTGCTCATTAATAGGCATTTGCTGTTGCATTGGCTGCATTGGTGGTTGCATTGGCTGCATTGGTGGTTGCATTGGCTGTGTTGGGTTCATCATTGGTGGTCTCATCTGCTGCATTTTGAAGAAATCAGTGTACATCTGCTGTTGTTGGCGCCAGAAGCAGTAATTCATGAACTCGTTGTACATTGCCTGTGATTGATTCATTTGTTGCTGCTGTGGAGCTGGTTGTGGTGCTGGTTGAGCAGATGTAGTTGTTTGTGGGGATGTAAAGCTGTCAACGTGCTTGGCCTGTTCTGATTGTGTCTCCTTCTCAGAATTTTCCTTGAAGCGCTGCTCAGAATTGCATGTTGAGAGCATTAAATTGTTATGTTGCTTCTGGTGCTGAACTGGGCCAGCGAATGTGCCAAAGAGATTGTACTTTGGTGTGTATTCCTTGACAGCGATTGGGAGCTTGAGAATTGTTTCTGGGCCGTTGGATCTTGGTCCTGGGAAATTCAACTTCGGATTCTTTCCGTGTTTGTAAACTGGCTCGGCGATCTTTTCTTGTGGCTTTTCCTGTTGTACTGGAGCTTGTTCTTGTTGCTTTGGTGGCTGATATTGGGCGAAATGCTTCTGTGGAGCTGGTTCTGGGACAGGAGCCTTTGGAGAGAGGACAGAATCGAAGCCGATGCCTTGGACTGGCTTTGTTTCCTGTGTCTGTGGCTTGATTTCTGGTTGTGGAGTTTGAACAGGTGGCTGAGCTGGAGTAGAAGGCTTTGATGGGTGCCATTCATCGAAGTTAAGGGTGCGCTTGTTCTGTTTGGCTGGTTCTGGTTGTTTTGTATTATCCTTTGGAGATTCGACCTTTTCTGGGACAATTTCTTGTTTGGCGGCCTTGGCAGGAGCTGGCTTGGCTTCCTCCTTTGGAGCTTCCTTTGTTTCTTGCTTCTGTTCGGCATTTTGCTTTTGTTGCTCCTTCTTGTTCTCTTTCTTTGTATTTTCCTTCTGCTCGTTCTTCTGGTTCTCCTTTTGCTCCTTTCTCTTCTGTGGAGCTGGCTCTGAAACTGGATTTTGCTTGGAATTTGACTTCTTCTCCTTTGGAGCTGGTTTCTCCTTCTTTTCTGGCTGCTGCTTCTCTTCTACTGGCTTCTGCTCTGGCTTTGGTTCGACCTTCTCTGGCTCGGCTGGTGGAGCTTGCTTCTTTTCTGGAACTGGAAGTGGTGTAGTTTGAAGAAGAACTTCGCCATCTGTCTTGAGTTCTCCCCATCCAACAGATGGAACGTTTACGAATGACGGTTTTTGCTTTGATTTAACTGCACCAGTAGCAAAATTGATTTTCTCGATTTTCAAATCAGTTTTTTCTGGTTTCTGAGTAACAATCTTGTTTTCTTTGTTCTCTGGCTTTTCCTCCTTCTTTTCTGGCTGACCATCCTTTTTTTCTGTGTTATTCTTCTGTCCGTTGTTCTTTGGCTTTGGACGAGATTCTTTTGGGCCAGAATTTCCGTATTTTGAATTTCCTTGTTGTGGCTTGCTTTTTTCATTGGATTTCCAGCTTGTAGCTGGGTCATCGTTAATAACCATCATTTGTAGCTTCTCGTAATCATAGTTAATTTCTTCGTATAATGTCTGGAGCAAAAACAAGTCCTTGTTGTATGATTTAGCGAGGTTTTCAATATCCTGCTTGTGATCCATTTTGAAAAGTGATCTGTTTTTATATAGCCAAATTCACTTTTTGTCTAAAAATTTTCAATGTTCAAAATAACGATGTAACCATAATCTCTATCATATGTCTTGCTAAATTTCCAATTACAAGACAGGATGACAACCTTAATTTTTTACATCTCAAAAAAATATGGCCAATTTTACTGATTTTTGCTATTCTTTGTTATTGTTATGGATAGGCATTGAATATTTTAAATTGTTTGGTCGATATCGAAGAAATAATAAACTCCCAATCAAATTTGAATAGTTTACAATTCCGATTTATGCCATTCTTGCTATGCTTTCAAGAATGTTTAAAATTGAGAGCATCACTGCAAATCGATCTGCAACAAATAGATAATAACCACACTGACACACATATTGGAGCAGAATGAAAATTAATCGATTTTTAAGGTAATTTATTTTTGAGATGACCTTCATATTTAGGGGGCTTTAGGCATCTAGATCTTGCAATCTGAAGATCCTAAGAGGAAACTGCCTATGACAATATACACTAACATACACTGGAACATATAACACTATATTTTAATTGAATGAAGACTTTAATGTATCCTTGGAAAATTGACTTTTATTACTAGCGAAATTTATGCCTTGAAATCCTAAACAATTAATCACATTATTCGTTAAATAATAGAATTATTTATATAAAAAACAAAAAAATAACAATAATAATTAAGAAAGAGGCATATTCTTGACAACAACTTTCTGTCTAGCTCTTTCTCTGAAGAAATGTCTGAACCATGCAGTGATGTTAGCAGATATTTCTTGTTCTTCTGCATTTGGAATATCTTCCGCAACCTTATCACCAGTAGCTTTAAACGCTGCGAAAGCTTTCCTTGTCAAAGTCAATTGTTGTTTCTTCTTCAACAACATAATGACTGTTCGTGTTGCAATCTGTTCTTGTACATAAGAAGCGTATGCTCTGATGAAATCTCTGAGCATTCTTCTCTGCATGAGCATCATTCTCACGTTGACGTGATGAACTCTTTCTCTTGCAACTTTTCTCTGTATCGAAACCAATGGCAAATCTTTGAACATTTGCTCAACTTCCTTCAATGGCCTTGGAGGTCTGACAGGAAGGACTTCTACCCAGTTGAAGTACGGATACAACTGCATGATCTGTGTGCGTCTTCTAATTGATGACATGATGCCATTCGATCTGTTTGCGTTCACCTTTTCGATGAAAGAACGCCACAAATTCCAACCAAACATTTGATGGTAAATTTTGACACATGTTGTTGCTTGTTTGAGGCTCTTTCTAGCTCTGACTGTTGACGCGAGAAGGTTCTTTATGTGTTTCTTCTCGTAGAAGTATCCAACAGCCTTTTCAACAATTGGATTTGAAAGAACACGGAACGCAAGGCAGAATTCATGAGCAACAACTTGGTTGTCGTAACTTCGGACAGCTCTTCCGAGATGGAACAAGAAACCTTCGGCCAACTGCATTCTGATTTCTCTTGTTTTCTTCTCCACTTCGTCCGCTTGTTTGAAACTGTCGACAAGACTGAGTTCTTCCTGTCGAACAAAGTATTTGTTCGTTGTTGATGCGATTTCACCACGAAGCTGAGTTCTCCTGATAACAGCTTCTTTGTGGTTCTGGCTGAGACGATCGAATTGGCTCAATTTTGCATTCAAAATGTTTCTGTCGTGAACAAGTTGAATCATCACTGTTTTCTCAACTCTTTCGCTTGTATCACGTTCCTTTTGCGTGTTCTTCTGAAGAGAAATCTTAGAAACACGTCTGACTTCAGATAAAACACGATGATGGAAGTGATCTTTGTAAAGTTCAAACCATTGATGAAAAGTGACACGTCTAATTATATCATGGACCATTCCTGACTGTTGTTTGTCCTTCTTGTGCTGTTCGACTTGCGCTTTCCAGGCTTTTATGATTGGGGGTGAGCGCTTGATGAAATTGTGGTGGAGAGCTTTAACATTCAGAGCTCTTTTTTGGGTATAATAAGGATTTACTTCCGTAAACGGTCCGTCGGGCTTGAATCTGTAGAATTTCTTGATTTCACGCTGTACTATGCGCTTGCTGTATGTAACTTCTTTGAATAATCTGAAAAATGTTTTTTGTAAATTTTGATTTCGAATTTCAAGGTATTGTGCTGCAATATGAGCATGTTTGATGGCTTTCTTGCCTTTGGTCTTCCAGATTTGCCAGCTTTTCGTTGTCATTTGGTTATGAATATATTCTTCGAGTTTTGCACGGCATCTTCTGAGAACGAGTTGCTTTTGGACATAGTCATTCCAATGCCTGATGTAATGTAGAAGTAAACGTGAGTTATCGACGTCTGTAATGAAAACAGATTTTGCTCTCGCGTTTATGTTGTAACAAGCCCAACATCTCAGGACATAGAAATACATTCTGAGACGTATAAGCTTTTTCTGTTGTAATTTTGCTTCAATTTCTTCAATTGTCCTTTGTTTCTTGATATGATCATCTTTTTGTTCGACAGGTTGAGGCGGTGTTGGAGGAGCTTCCTCCTCTTCTTCCTCTTGAAACATTGGAAGCTTCATTGAACTCTTAAGACCAAAAGAACTCTTAGTTGTTGGAACTTGATCCAAAGTATCATCAGTATATAGTGAAACTGGTAAGTCAGGAAGCGGTTTCTTTTTGATTGTAGGCTTTTTCATCGATTTCTTCTTTTGTGATAATAATAAAAGATCATATTTTGGTGGAACTCCTGGTGGAAGAACTTGAACAAGTAAATCGTTTGGTAAAGTTAATGCATCGAGTTGTTCTATTGTAACTTCTGATGGTTTGAATTCCTCACCAAGTCTTGATGGGTATAAATTTGCTAATAATTTTTCCGGATCGTTTACGTTCTTTGGAGTATTTCTGTCTGGTTTAGGTTCATTACTTTCTTCTTCTTTAGGTATTTCGACATAATCTGATATTTTTGGACCTACTAAGAGTCGATATGCTTTTGATGTCATCGCATCCCACTCAGGAGGAACCAAAATATTTCGAGCTTTTGATTTTTTTCTTACAACTGGATTGATCTGTGATAGAATACCCCTATTCGTTATTAACTGGGACTTAGCACCAGAACGAGGGGAATTCGACATATAACGTTCAATTGTAAACTTCTCAAATTTATATTTAAAAATAAATATCCGATTTGGATAAGAAATAAAATAACATGAGCAAACAATGAATTGTGAAACTCAAATGAGCATCGCAAAGAATACATGTAATCTTTTGAAGATTTATTCATATATGTACAAGGACTTAGTTTAGAGGAGGTCTGAATTTGAGTGTAATCAAAGTTTTCTACTGCTCCATCCAATTTTATAATTTGATACTCCGAACCCTTGCATAGATAATGTCAAATGCAGCGTCCTAATGTGTGATATCCTTTGTAATGTGGATATCAATTGTCACAAAACAATGTTAAAAATTGATTGATTGATGCTGGACCAATATGTTCCAAGATATTTGAAAACTGAGAGATTCTTCAATGAGTTGTTCCATGTTGAGAGGTAGTTTATTTCTATTATAAAAAAAATCAAATTTGCTCGTTGTCACTTTTAAAAATTTTTATATGAGCAAATACATAGATTACAGATTAGTTCAAAATGATGTTCTCAATGATGATTTCACTGCACGTGGCCGTATCCCTGTTAAAATCAAGCTCGGGGTTTTATCTGAAGATGTTGAAACGCTTTCAGGCTGCATGGCAGATCGATGTATTATAGTTGTTATTTATAACAAACTTGATTCATTTATCATTGTAAGAAACTACTTTGTCTCAAGAGAGAACAATCCTCATCTCCCAAAAAATCCAAAAACATTTACTCCTAGATATTATTCTGCTGCAACCGCAATTGTTACAATTAAGAATAGATTTAATTCAGTTGAAGAATTGTTAGATGCTGTTTCTGTGCAAAAAGACTTTAAATTCGACTATTCAATTGGCAAAATCACAGTAATTCGATATTTTTTATTCGAAGATTATGATTATAAAAACTTTAAATATTTCGTTGATAGTTATGTTCAAAACTCTGAAAAAAAAAGACTTGGTCAAGTTGCCACAAGAACTGTTTATTATTTAAGTCGTAATGATGATATTAGAAATATGATTACAGTATATAAAAGGATCGATAAGAAAGCCACAAAATATAGTTACATTCAAGCAATGTATTGCCAAAAGAGAAAAGTAAATTGGTTTTTCTATACTCATTTTCACATCCTTCCCTTAGGTCATAAGATCCAATTCTATACTTAGATCCTTTTTCATGATATTTATATAAGACCTAGAACTTTAAATAAGTATTAATAATGCTAACATCTAGATATCTAAAATCAAATCCTGTTTTTTTTATATATAAGTTTTTTCGAAAAATGAATGATCATTTATTAAGGCTATGCTTTTCAATAAGTTGATTGTCTTTATGTAAAAATGTACTCACCTCATGCTTCAGAAAGGTAAAAAAAATTAGAATTTCATGCACTTAAAGATATGAGCTCTCAATTTTCGACCCCCAATATACGTTTATTTTAGTTTCGGCATATTAACATGAAGCACGAGCCAAACCCTTAAAGACGTGTCCTCTAGTTTTGCCAACTCTTTCATATATTGTAACTATTTTCAGGAAAAAACGCAAATTCAAAATTAGAAATTCACATTTAATCGAGTATAGTATTAAATTACTATCTTTCGTACACGGACCAAGCAACAACTCAAGGTGCATGCTCATTACAGACAAAATCCCCTCTAGTGCACTTAAATTGGGTGAGTTAGCACCAAACAAGCCATAAGTTAAAGATCTGAACTTGCTCCAGACAATGTATCACTTTAGTTATGAATGCACCAGAAATTCGTCCCAAACTCATACATTTCTACGCAAATCACGATAATAAATATACTATTTTGTACTTTTTACAATAAATCTCTCTTTGTTACACTACAAAATCAATGTGCATTTCGTTGCACCAGTTTTGAATCTTGTTAAATAATGATTTTTGTTCCTTTCATGATACAGTCCCATTTAGTAAACGGATTATTTACAAAATAAAAATAAAAAATATATTTTTTATTTACGATTTTTTATATTTGGATTTTTAAGGCATAATTTAAAAAATATTAATATTTAATCGATTTGATATTAAGAAAGACATTTAAAATTCATAAAAGATCCAAATAATTTCATATCCAAAGTTATTAATATTTGAAGATTTGAGGAAAGAAAAGGAGAAATATTGCATATGAAATGTTTTCAAAAAATACATCAGAAATTGTAAAAGAATTTTAATAATTAATAAGATTTGGATGGGTTAAAATTTGTGATGAAACCACCCGATGCTAACTCACGCCACACATAGACAGAAGCATTCTATCACGCAACCACCCGATGCTAACTCACGCCACACATAGACAGAAGCATTCTATCACGCAACCACCCGATGCTAACTCACGCCACACATAGACAGAAGCATTCTATCACGCAACCACCCGATGCTAACTCACGCCACACATAGACAGAAGCATTCTATCACGCAACCACCCGATGCTAACTCACGCCACACATAGACAGAAGCATTCTATCACGCAACCACCCGATGCTAACTCACGCCACACATAGACAGAAGCATTCTATCACGCAACCACCCGATGCTAACTCACGCCACACATAGACAGAAGCATTCTATCACGCAACCACCCGATGCTAACTCACGCCACACATAGACAGAAGCATTCTATCACGCAACCACCCGATGCTAACTCACGCCACACATAGACAGAAGCATTCTATCACGAATCCACCCAATTTGACATTAATTTTTATTAATCTTATTTTCATTACTATATGCAATCAACCAATTTGACATTACTTTTTATTAATATATTTTTCATTACTATATGCAACCACCCAATTTGACATTAATATTCATAAATATATTTATCAAACTTATATGCACCCAACGAAAGTTAGTATCCCTAACTTGGGTACTGTGGCACTGCGTTCCACCTTACCCAAGTTAACGGTTTGACACTTTACAAAACCGGTAACGTATATTTTACAACACAAACACAAACACCAACTTAACCTTAAATATTTACAAAACCATCTGATACATAAACGACTTCACTAACGACTTCACTAACGACTTCACTACCGTCCTCACTAAATAAAAATAACCTTATTTTTATTTTTTTAAATTTTTTATTTCATTACAAAGACATGTCCGACTACATTTACTATGACTCTTTCCCAGAACGTTTCCGTGAACTATTCAAAACTCAAGTAAAACTGAGAAACATGCATTTTAACAAAGACAGACCCATTGACGATGAAAGAAACCCTGAATATATTACAATCCCATATGACGCAAAGTTCATTGCATACATTCCTTATGGTCGCAGAGGAACGAAAACTATTTCAACAATGACGAAAAATTATTTCTGGAGCGATGAAGAAAATTGCCTTATCTACATAAATGCATACTTAAATAAAGCTACATATTGTACAAAAGAAGGTTGGACTGGATTTGAGCTCTACATATACGACGACGATGGAAACAGACGTTGTGTATACCCATACGATAATATGTACCATTGTTTTCATCAAGCATTAAACGAATACATAGTCAGTAAGGGTCTCATTCCTGCTGAGTAGAAATGTTATATTTTTGTTCTGTCATTTATATAAAAATAAACGTTCTCGCTAAATAATAAAATAAACTTAAAAATAAACGTTGTCAGAGGTGAAAAAATAAATTTAGGTGAAGTGGTGAAATCTCACCTCTTTTTTCACCTCTTTTTTCACCCGTTGAATTCATTACTTTATAACTCTCTTCCTTTCTCCAACTCTTCTAACTTCTTCTTAAGTTCAGCAATGTTGTCCTCATGAAGTTTAATCTTCTAAAATTCCTTCTCTATCTAATGGTTGCTTTATCTTTCTAAACTGAACTCTACCATCCTTCATAGTATGAACGTAAAAACCTTCTGGAACCGCTCCTGATTTAATGTATTCTACCAAAAATTTTTGTTTCATTGCTTCAGTGACTTTAGTCGTCATTTTACTCTAAATAAAATGTTCAAATAAAATAAAACTAACATTATTTTTTCAGTAAGGAAACGCAGGAGTTTTACGATTTATTTGAGGAGTAGGTTCTGGTTTAAATGTTGGAGTCGGTTTTGGAGTTGACTTTTGAACAGGAGTTTGTACTTTCATAGGTTCAGGAGTCATTGAAGGTGTTGTTTGTGAAGGCGTTGGTTTTGACGTTGGTTTTGGCGATGGTGTCGGAGTTTGTTCAAATTCAGCTACTTCAGTATTATTTATAACATTTGCTTTGTTTCTTTTCAACATCATTACTGCTCCTGCTGTAGCTAGCAAACCTAGTGGGAGACCATATCTTATATAAGGACTTGACCAAATGCTATTTTTGACAGGAGCTGGTGGAACACCTAACCTTGGTGAGACTGCTCTTTGCCATTGTGCAGCTCGTAAGAAATATTCAATAGGTGCTCCATAATCGTTTGGTAAAGTTTGTTTCACAGATGGTGAAGGTTCACGAGAGCTTGATGAAGAACTCATTTATAAGCTTTAAAAATAAACGTTCATCCTTTATTCCTCACTGTCGTCGCTGCTAAGTTATAGTCGTCAAGTCTTATTATTGGTATGCCTGACTGTCTTACTTGTATTGCAAAGCAACAATCCCTCATAAATCCAATAAGTGGCTTTGGTACATTTTCTGTTGCTAGTTCAATAGGTCCTTTAACAGACAATTTGTATGTTATTGGAGCAGTAGATGTTTGACCTTGCTGGAAGCAAAAGTCCACTTCTGTTGGAAAACCACATAAGAAATGTGTGTTGTCATAGCTATCCCATTTATGTTCCACACTACCATCATCCACCAATGACCTCATAACATCTTCATTAAATCCAATCATATCATTGTTTGTATTGCAAGCGTTCGCAACCATTTCATAAAATACAGGTCCATATGATTTTTCAGGTTCTGCAGGCATATTTCCATAAGCTCCCATGGAAAGCTGAAGATATTTAAACTTAGGGTTCTCAAAATTAACATAATAGTTGTCTTTCTTTCTAAATAGTGCCCAAATACTTTTAACATTAATAGGCGTATAAGCTGCTGTAAATGTTGCACTTGAACTATCTGTATTCTTTGAGAATGAACCATCCATAGGAATCCAATCCATAACTTTAACAGGAAAACATAAAGCCTCGTTTGTATAATGTTCTACAAGTTCTGTATAAATGTTAGGGTCTAAAGAGAATGACTTTGGATGAATAAAACATTCATTAAAATCCATCTTTGTTCGAAATAGTTGCTGGGTTACAGTTGTAATAGTAACTGTTCCACTAGCTTCAGTTGCACTCGTTATCATAGTGAATGGTTCATTCCATGGAACAAATTTATTTGTCGGTGGATTTGAACCTGAAGCAAATGCAACTTTAAGAGTTGGATTGAAAGCAATGATATCATTTACAGATATAGATGTGCATTGTAAGGCGTCGCTACTGAACTTTACTTTAAGCTGAATGTTTCCTGCAAAAGCTGGAATAAATCGAATAGGTTCTAATGGAAGGAATCTTCTAACAGGAATTCTTAAACGAAGCTTAAAATCAAATGATTTTCCTGCTGTAATTGGCCACCAACAATTTGTCCTGTTCTGCATGTTCCCGAATGACTCCATACATCTTTATGTCGAGTCTTTGAAAAAACATCGACTTTCTTTATTTGTTCGGTAGTTTGTGAGTTTGAAGTTATATATGCTTCTTCTCTTGCGTTGTCTTGAGAATATACGATACGACCATTTGCAAGGATTTGATATCCAGCAACTGCATAGAAAGCGTCATCGAAACCAATCCAAAATCCTGGTGGGTTTGTTTTATTGGAACCTGAACCAATTTCTTTATCTACAATAAATTGACCTTCCATTTTATACGTAATGAATGTATTGTAAAGGTCCAACATATTTTCACCAGGAGGTGAGAGATTGAATGTTACCCATGTGTTATCTTTAGCAGTTCCAGGTTGTGATGGAATCTTTGCGTCAGAATATTTTCTATTAGTGTCACCAATTTGAACTGCATTGTCTATGATATCGAAATATGAGCGAATCTGATGAATATGCTCTGCTGGAGTAAATTCGTTTAACTGTTCGTTCTGCATGTATTTACTTCAGATAAAAATATCTATTTACTTCATTATTCTCACTCTTCTTCTTGGTATTCGTGGTGGAAGTTGTTTCTTGACATTTTCAATGAACTGTACATTCTCTTTTGTCTCGACTTCTTTCACTGGTGGGTCAGGGTTCTTTGACTCGGTTTGCTTTTCAATGAAATTCACGAACTTTGCAATAAGCTCTTGGTTCGTTATTGAAAGTACATCTGGCTTCTTTTCTTCTTGTTCTTTTGGTGGCTCAGTTTGTACAGAAGGTTTTATATGGGCTTCGTGGCTTCGCCCTTGCCATGCACCTTAATGTTGTCGCTCTCTGTATTCGCTAATGGAACCTTTCTTTTCTTACATATATTTTACCATCTTTACTCTGACTTACATAATAGAAAGGATGTTGTATTCCTCTGGCGTCATTTAATATAATAGACTCTCGTTCTGATTTTGACAAGCTCATTTTACATCGGTTAAAGTTTTAATTTAGTTTTTTATCTACAGTCAAATGACTCAGTCAAATCCTACGGACAAGACCCAAGGGGTCATAGATGTTGAAGCATTGAAGAAAGAAATTCGTGAACAAATTTTATCCGAACTGAAGGAACAAAAACCAGAACAAAAGCCAGAGAGACCAAAGAGAAAACTTAGTGAAAAACAACTAGCTGCATTAGCTGCTGGAAGACAGAAGAACCCACGTTTGCTGGCGAAAAAAGCTAGAGAAGAAGCAAAAGCAAAGGAAGAACAAAAAGCAAAGGAAGCTGAAGCAAAGAAAGAGTAAATGGTTTATTTTTATCCAAACTAAATGTATAGACAAATACCTTTATCTGTTGCGTTCAGTAGTGAAAACCCTGACGTCAAAATAAAGGGGAACAGAGTAACGTTTAAGTTTCCAACAGACTGGATTGTGAACATAAATGAAGAGAAGTACATTGGCATAACATCTATGTATATAACACGTGCTTTCAGAAAGGTTGACTTTATACTTCAAGTCGAGATAGAAAATGACGAACAGTCTTTAAGCGCCCAAAACATTCACATATACAAATACTTTAAAGACGATACAACATTGTTGCAATGTATGATTTCATTTAATGAGATGTTCGAGAAAAAGTTCAAATTGAAGTACAAACTTTACAGCCTTTACGTGAGTTTCTTGCACAACTGAAAGAAGAAGGTAGTCAGCCACAACTTATAGACTTTCATTATGAATTTAATGAAAATGAAGATGGAACTCATGACTGTCAGTTTGTTATATATTCACCATTCAATGAAGTCGCTAAAAAGAAAGAAAATCCATTACGTATAAGGTTTCAAATCTCTGAACCAATGAAGACTTCAAGAATGTTTTCAATTATGATGCAATACTTCCGAGGAAAAATGAATTTTCAAAGATTGTAACACCTGGCATTTGGGATAGAAAGCAAGCTATATTATATTCAAACTTAAGTAAGGGAGTTGAAAATGAGTTCATTGGTCATACAAGAACTTCACCACTGTCAAATCCTAAGTATTACAAGCTTACTGGCTTCAATCGTGAGTTTTGGATAGACATGTTCTCCACTCATGACCATAAGTGCCCAGTGTTCTTACCTCCAGATGGGAAAGATTGTTTATACATTGAAGCACAATTGTTAAACTCTACAATAGCTGTATTGTAAATGACCACATAGGCTTCGCCCATGCCGCTAGCGGCTTATTTTTATCACAAATGACCTCATTGCTGACAAAAATAAATGACCTCAGAACTTCAACTTACGAATAAAGCTTGTTTTAGTCGTTATTGAAAAGTTGAACTTTTCAGCAAAGCAAGGTTGACATGACTTACATAAGTCGAATGCAATCTCTTGACCATCATAAAGTGCTTTGTAAAGTTTCATTAAACTGAACTCAGAGTCTTTGTCATATGTTCCAACAGGTATGTGAATGTTCTTATCTTCATTGTAATAGCATTGTATAGCTTCAGGAAACATTTCATTAGCGGTTAAAGCAATAACATCTTGCTTCACGCCTTTCATTCTGCAGTGAAATGCAACTTCATTTAAATCATTCGTGAGTAAGTCTATGTAGGTCTTCTTTCCACAGAAAATACTTTTATAAGCTAAACTTTGTTTTCCAGGTGTTATTTCTGCGAAGTCGCTATGAAATTGACCAAGGTTTTTACCAATGAGAACTCTTCCATAACGTTTCTTAAACTCTTCAGCTAAACGAGGGATATCTTCATTGTAGAGATGCATACTGTCGGTGTCGCTATAAAAGATGTCCATTCCTAAGTCCTCTGCAGTACAGAATACTTCATTCATAATACGTTTTGACATAGATAGAATATTAACACCAAGTGGACAGAAGTTAAAGTGTCTGCAAATGCTTTTCGTTAGCTTGAAAATAGTTTTATCTGAACCATCCAAACCTTCGAACTTCACTATATGGTTGTAATTTCTTATAGCATATCTTATAGCATCTTTGTCATTTACTATGGTTATTTTTGACTCAATAGGAGATAGAATAGTTTTGCCATAAATACTGTTCAGAATGAGCTTTATATTTTCTTGCTAAGGATTTCCTTCTTTCTTATACTTTAACCTTAACTCAAACAACTTCTTTACTTCATCTCTTATTCTCATATCTCTGTTTCCATCGTAATAGTATCCTTGCAACACTTCACATTTGACACCTTGATATTTTATGAGGTCTTGTAATGTTATATGGTCAACATACATGAGACAGCAAGTGTTTGAACTTCTTGGAACGTTAAGTTCTGGATTTAGTTCAGGGTCGCAAACTATTAAATGAAAGTGTCTGGGTATACCAATCTCTGTTATCTTAATGAGAACAAAGAAGCCAGACATAAACTTTTCACCAATGGGTTCCTTTTGGTCATCATCGAATAAATGTCTCATGAGATACTCTGTGCTTAACATTTCTTCCTTCAATACTTTTGGAATACCTTCTAAAGTATAAAGTCTTGCTATAGCTGAAGGATATAATGAAACAGTGTCGAAGTCAGCAATGAGTTTCTTTTTGCTCTTTTGTTTCATGTTATCTGACAACATACATCTTCCACCTTGAATGCATCTCGAAATAAATTCTCTTGGTTTATTTGAGAGGTCATAAAGATTTCCATTCGGGAAGTATACTCTGTTCTCAAACAATTTGTTAGCAATTGAACAAATACTAACGTAGTCATAAACGTTTAAATCAAACTCTTTCAATAAGTCATTGCGGAACTTTACAAAACCTTCTCTTAAAATTCTTACATCTTGTTTGCAGTAAAACGTGCTATATTTTTCTAAGTCGAAGTGGTTCTCATCTATTCTGCAACCTTTGATGGAATCTATGTTTTTCATAAATGTATCTGCATCCCGGATAAACTTACATGCTTCAGAAATGACACCAGTTCTGTTGTCATTTGCTAACAAAACACTGCTGTAGTAGTTATATGGAAATACTTCTTTCGGTCCTGTTTGTAAGTTAAACATAGCAGGAAATAGTTTAAGCTTCTTATTTATAACACTGTAAGAGTCTTTTATAATAATTGCCCGTCCTTTATATAAACCAGTTATTTGCATTGTTCGTGAACCTTTAATGATGGGAGTTCCTTTCACTTCTGTCATGTGTCTTAAGATGAAGTTTATGTCATAACTGAGGTTGTGAAAATATATTAAACTCTTGTCAGGGAGTCTTTCCAAAAATTCTGTTGCACAGTTTTGACCCCAAATGCTTTCACTCACTGAACCATCTTCACTGTCATAACAGATGTTAAAAGCTTTATGAAAGCCATCCGTACTACACTCAAAGTCAGCAAAGAAAACGTGCTCAGGAATGAATTTACATTTAGCTTTATTTACTTCTTTTGACTCTGCTTTCTTCTTCAGTTGTACACAATACTTTGGAGCATATGTCAAATCTTTAAATGGTGCAAGGTTCTGTTTATATAAGTCAGTAGTATATGTGAAAAGTTCTCCATAAGAAATAGGTTCGAAATATTTGCACTCCACAATGTTTTCATAACATCCCATAACGGTGTTGTTCTATCATAACGAACTACATATTTATCTTCTCTCTTTGTATAAATCTTCATCTGTTTCTCAATGTTCATTCCACCACAAGCTTTGAGAATTTCTTTATAGTTTCGAATGAAGTATGTTGTCATTGGAAGTCTTTCATTTAGCATGTAGTGGTCTTCAACAAGAAGTAAGTCAATAGTTCTAACAGTTTCGCATTCTTTTGGTATATATCTCTTTATTTCATTATGTCTTGAGTCATTGAAATAACCAATGGTAACATTAAATGCTATACCTGTTGCGTCAGAAATTTCTTGTACTTTACTTTGAGGAAAGTCTCTAACACGAATGACTTCTCTCATGTGGTCAATAGTTTCTTCATTTACTCCAGCCTGAATGCAAGCATAAACGAAACAATTGTCCTCTGTCATAAGTATTGCAGTTCTTTTGTTCAGTTCATTGAAGATTTGGTAGCGTTCAAGATTTATAGGTAATGTGCAAAGATACTTCCATAACTGACCGCTTCTCTTCTTATAAAACTTCTTTTCACCATTATCTTTCCAAAAGCTTTCTATAAGTGCTGGGTTTCCTGTTTGCTTAAGAGCTTCCAAAATGGCTTTCTGGTCATTTGTCAGTGTGCTTTCATCTCTATATGGTCTCTTTTTGGTTTGCCTTTCTTTACATCTGACATCGTTAAGCCTTCATATTCTGTTAAATCATACATCTTTATTTCAGTAAGATTCTTTATGTTTGTCAAGAAGAAGTCATAGTGCATTTCAACAATACCTGCAGCATTTGCTTCTATCTCTGATATAAAGTTCTCCTTCAAGAGCTGATGTAGTAATGTTCCAATATTATTGAGGTTTAACGTAGAACATTCATACTTTCCACCAAGTTTATAACATACCATCCATCTTTGTTGCGAGTTTATTTTAATTTTCTCTAAGAGTCTCATGAAAACCTTACCGAAATGTTTGTGTAAATATTCTCTGTTTGGTTCATCTAAAGCTTCGATGTTAAAGTCAATGAGTCTATTGCCTGACTTCACATTTCTCTTCCTATTCTCTTCATCTTTCTTTAACCATCTCTCACCTTCTTTTGGTTTGTCGTCAATGGAACGAATGACATCGTTAGCTTTGCGAACTTGTTCTATAGCACTTTTAAACATCTCTCTTCTCTGTTGTTTCAGTGTGTCGTCTCTTCTTCTTGTTTCACCAACGTTTGCATTTGTTATGTCAAACATTTCTTGACGAACATCATGCGAAAGAGCTTTACGAGTATGACCAACGTTCGCATTTGTTATGTCAAACATTTCTCTTCTTACTTCATGAGGTACTGAACGTCTATGATATAAGTCAATAGCAATGTCATTTAAAGGAAATGCTCTTGCATGGACTTCGTCCTCGCCGCGTTGCGGCTTTATGAACTCATGAATTCTATCATAACTTATTGCACCATTGTAGTCTTTAATGAAGTCAGCGAGTGCTTTTTTGTTTGTCGCGTAATGTTTTGCAACATCTATATTAGCTTCTGTAAGAAGTTGTTTTATTTCCGAGTGTTCTAACTTAGACAACTTCCGATACATCTTTAGTAGGAAATAAAAAAATATTTTTTCGAAAAAATAAACTTAGAAAAATTATTTCTTTATATATTTGCCATTCCGAACTTCGAAAAGATGTTTTATACCAGCATAGAATTTTTCTCTAGAGCTTGGTCTTATATCGTTTTCATGACAATATTTTCTATATTCTTCATATAAAGCCTTTTTTTCATACATTTTATAAGGACAATCTAACCAGAATAGCGCATATCCATTTTCGTTATCTAGGTCTCTATATGTTTGTGGAATTTCGCTTTCTTCTGTTTGTAGAATTTCGCCTTCACTATTTAGTTCTATGTATATATATTGTGGAATTTCGCTTTCTCTATTTAGTTCTATGTCTATATATTGTGGCTTAAAAGGATGTGGGCAAGAAGGGTCTGGCGCTATGTAAAAAGTTAATTTTTCTGTCATCTTTTCTATCGGATAAAAAATATTTTTTGAAAAATTAGATTACATTTTTTTAAGTTATTTTTCAAAATAATTTAATATTTTTATTTTAATGAAACACATGCAAGATTGCAAGTTCTTTTCATACAATGCTCTCGCTACTGCCATCAAGAATGAGTTCAATGGTTCTGCAAACGTTAATGTTATCTTTAACAAGAAGTTTGTGAAAGAATCTAAGTTCGGTCAGTATGTCAGACCATTAGCTATTGTCATTGACCGCAAACGTTATACTTCACAAGAGTTAGCAGTAGTTTTGAAACAAAAAGGGTTTCTTCGTGAATGTCAAAGATACTCATTATACTGTTATAAAGAACTCCAACATTGACTTCTTCAGTATTGCTTTATGAATCTTTCCGAACAGAAAGAATATAAGAAGGGTGAAATCTGTGAAATATTATCCTTCATCTCTGAAGACAATAACGAACAAAGATGTTATTAACAAAAGTTCTTACCAAAGGTTGAAGAAGCTTCTATTGACATTGACGAAGGAAGTGAAATGGTTGAAGAAATTGACCCTGAAGCTATTTAACCAAAAATATATTTTTGGTGAAGAGGTGAGATTTCACCTGTTTTTTCACCTCATTCTCTCTTCGTTAATGTTGTCGTGACTTCTTCGTTAATGTTGTCGTGACTTCATTCTTCTCTTTGAAGTTATCGAAATATTCTGTTATTTTTTCCTTCAGTAATGTAAGTCTTCTTTGAAGGTATTGTGCACCTTTGATGTCATAGTGTGTTTGAGGAAGAAGTATTTTTGACAATTTTCTTTATTTGCTCATTCGGTGTCATTGAAATCGGTAAGTTTTCACGATAGAACCAGTTTCTGTCAGATTTATATATTTTAGCAAGGTCGTAAAAGCTTTTGTTGTTTCTTCTGACTAAATGCAACATAACCATATCTCTGTCTTCTTCATTCTCCAACTCTTCAGTATAAATCATATACTTATAGTTCTTTTCCTTTCCTTTTGGTACTGAACGCGGTATTCTTTTCTGTATGCTTTTGTCTTTGGATTCAATGACTTCATCTTTTGCTTGAAGTTTTTTTCCATCTCTCCACGTTCTTGTCTGTGAAGTTCGTCAAGAAGTTTGTAAATATTCCAAGCATAACGTGGTGAAGCCCACATTGCAACTGCATTTACTAAAAGTCTATGAACATAATATCCTCTCAAACCGTTTGGCAATTTTTCACGGTTTTCATAGAGTTTTGGCGACTGGGATTTTTTACCTACTCGCTGTTCTTCACTGTTTTCAGAAAAAAGTACGTCTCGCTGTGCTTCACTTAATAGTTCTATGGTGCTTTGGTTCCTAAACCAGTCTTTAGGAAGCTTAGTATCTGGAGCAAAACAAGCCGTCAAAATACTTTGCATTTGGTACATGTCGTCTTTGACAGAACGAATGAGTCTCAATTGTTTGTTATACTGTATGTATTCGTATTCTTCATTTATGACTTCATGAACGATAGCAGTTGTTGTGTTCTCTAATGTTGACATATCTGTCTTTACATACAGGATAAAAAAATAAATAAAATAAAAACTAACTTTATTTTTTTTGAGATAAACACTATTTCTTCACAACATTAAATTTTATCCTGTATGAAATGACTTTAAAAAGATTATTGACTGACTTCGAATACTATCTCATTGACGCACTGACAGACCCTCAAAACTGTGTTGAAAGTTCTTTAAGCTTTAAGATTGAAGGTACGACGCATTTTGTCTTCACTTACGTATTGAAAGAATATGACCGTTATCATAACGAAGTGAATCAAACACTAATAAAATTTGTAGATAAAAAATTGGTTAACAATGAATATTTTAAACGTGAAGACCCAAACACTGCTGGAGATGATGAAGAATACAGACAAGTTATTGAAAAAAATAACGCAAGATTAGATGCAATAGAAAAGAAGTTTAATGAATGTCTTACAAACACGTATGAATATCTTATGCAGTGGGAAGCCAGATGGAAATAAATTTACGTCAAATATGCAATTTATAAAATCTTATGTCGACAGGCTACGTAGCACAGTGGTCTAAGGTGGTGTTATGGAGGGGTCAGGGTCTGTGGTTCGAACCGCGACAGCGCCGTATTTTCTTATTTTCTTTATTTGTCTTGTTTGTCGTGAATAAAAAGTGTCATAAAAGTGCTCTATCTTCCACGGGAATAAATAAAAAATTTACTTTATTTCTTCTTTATTTCTTTGTTCCCGTGGAAGAAGGGTTTTTGCCGTTTTTTCTCAGCCGAAATCAACGATTTTTTCATTTTTGGAATCCTTAGCAAATGAGGAATCTTTTCTCTCGTGGAAGCTTTGACCAAAAATATAATTTAGGTGAAGAGGTGAGATTTCACCTCTTTTTTCACCTAATTTTTCACCCTCATGACTTTGTCATAACTTCTTCGTAAATGCTTTGTCATAACTTCTTCGTAAATGCTTTGTCATAACTTCTTCGTAAATGCTTTGTCATAACTTCTTCGTAAATGCCTTGTCAAGATTTCATCGTAAATGCTTTGTCATGACTTCTTCGTAAATGAGTGTAAATGACCAAAAATATAATTTTAGGTGAAGAGGTGAGATTTCACCTCTTTTTTCACCTAATTTTTCACCTCTTTTTTTCACAAGCGTTTTACATGAATTGTACGATGTATATTTGAAATCCTAAACAGTTTTGTAGCTTCTATTTCTTCGCTGAGGATATCAAAAGTTTTAACAATGCCGAAAGTCTCTTTATATTTCTTCTTGACGTCAGATAGAAGGAAATCTTCTACTGTTGGATAGTTTTTGTTCAGAAATGCTAACATGTCCATTTTATCTTCTGCTGGCTTTCTGCTTCTTTCTTTAAGTCTGCATAGTCGTTTCGCATTCTTTCTATCTCTTTGACGGAGTAGTTATATTTCCTTATTGCTGCTTTACATTTTGAACATTGTGGGTTCATTTTTGCATTATACATTGAAATTTGACCTGCTAGAACAACTAAGCGTCAATTGCTCTCTTCATCTCAAACATAGCGGGTCTTAGTTGTTCGTTCCATACTTTGCCTCTTCTATCTTTATCTCTTATTTCCCAAACACATTCACAACTAACGAAACAAAGTTGTCGTAGGTCTTAAAATTCTTCAGATTTATATATGTCAGAAACATTCTTATATACCATAATCGCAATCTTTGTCCATAACTTTATGGTTGCAATGAAAACCAAGGAATTCATAATTTACTTTACGTATGAACTTCTTTTTATTTCTACTGAGTCAGTTGCTTTGACTTCAATTTCGTCGAATTCAGGAATAGTTAGTTTTTTGATGCTGAATTTCAGGTAGTTTAGGTAAATGGTCGATGAGGTCCTCCATTTCATAAAGATACTGTTCATTTGTTTCATCTTTCGCACTACAGTCTAAATTACTGTTAAAAGTTTCCTGCTTAATTTTTTGTATTTCTGTTTCGAAAGTAAATGAAGAAGGAATGAAGCTTTCCATCTCTACTAACATAGATGTTGGATTCATGACTAACGAGTTTGGTGAAGTTGTTGTGGACAGAGTCCCGCCGTTCGCGGCTTGAATTGTTGTTGTGCCGATTGTTGAAATCATATCTTTTATACAAAATAAAAAATAAATAAAAATAAAACTAACTTTATTTTTTCTATCTTAAGGAAATTCACGAAAATTCAAGAGGTGAAAAAACAGGTGAGAAAACAGGTGAAATCTCACCTCTTCACCTATAATATATTTTTGTCTGATTTACATCCAACGAAAAAGTTTAGAAGAATTTTCTTATTCTTTCTGGCATGTTTTTATCTTTCCAGTACTCCCGCTCTAATGGTCCCAGATGAGTTGGTTTAGATTCTCTCAAGTTCTTAGATGGTATAACATCTTCAACGCCTCCTTCATATTGATAAACCTAATTCACATCTCAAAACTAACGATTTTTATAAATAAAAAAATGTTTTTTTCTTTACTTAACATAACCGCCTGCTGCCATAAGTCTTTGACGCCAACCCATACCAGCTAATGAAGGTTGACTTGGTTTAGTTTGGAAACTAAACTTTGGTTTTGGTTTATCTTCCGTTTTTGGTTTCTCTTCTTCTATCGGTTTTTCGTCACTTTTCGGTTCCTCTGACTTTACTTCACTTGCAGGAACAGTTGTGTTGTCAACATCTTCATAAATATCATATGCCATTTGTTTTTGTTTTCCTTTCAACTTTTTGTGTTTGTTGTAAAGTTTAGAATATTTCGACTCTAAGTCAATGAGATGTTCTATAATGAACTGTTGGTCAGTGAAGTAAACTTTTCCATCTGTTGTCTCGAAAGCTCCTTCAGACTTCAATATTTATTTGTGAGAGTCTGTTTCTTTTTGAGATACTAGCCGTTCCATTTCTATGAAAAGTGACTTTATAGTAGGGTTTGTATTTCCAGACCTGGCACTTTCTATTATTGAATTTTTCTCTTCATCTGTAAGTTCTTTGACAGGTTTTGACAATGGTTCTGAACTTTTTGTTTGTGGTGTCAAATCTACCGTTTCAACTTCTTCGGTCATTTCATCTCAGTAAAAAATTTTAGTTTGGTTTGTTTTCAACTGGTTGTTGTTGTTTTAAGTCGGTCTAAAACTTCCTGAGGTATAGGAAGAACTTGACAAACACGTTGTGTAACTGCTGGAAGTCACAAATCCATCTTGAACCCATTTGTCTCAATGCTGTATGTTTTCATTTCATCTCAGTAAAAAACTTTACATTCCCCACGTTTGAGGCGGTTGAGGTTGGTTATTGTTTACCCATTGTTGTGCATGTTATATCCTCTGTTAAAGAATCTTTCACCTTGGTCCATATAGTGTCCTGCTTGGTTATAGTAGTCATTTGCTTTGTTATAATAGTTTCCTGCTTGTCTTCCTACATTGTCCATCACTTGAACTTTTCCTCTTGTTTCAGGATTGGAATAAGATTTGCTGCATCTCGTGCTACATCCCAACCTTTCTGTACAGTTTGTATAATAGGTTGTGCTTTCTCTTTAAGTATACCTAATGTACTCAAAATCTTCCTTCCAACTCCAAATACACCTCTGGCTATTGTTCCACTGCGGGCAAAAATCTGGATGCAACTCCTGCTAATGCGCCAAATAAACCCATTTCTTATGGGTTAAAAAATGACGAATCCGAACAAGGACCCCTATGTTTCTAAGGCAACAAAGAAAGCACTCATGATAAAAATCTTTAGTTCAACACCAAATGCTTGGTTTATGGATATCTTGGAAAACATTCCGAGGTATAGAGAAGATGGACCACCATACTGGCTAATATTTGTCGGTCAAAACACAAGATACTGTGAAGCCATACCATTACAGTCCAAAAATATTTTAGATATCTTAGCAGCTTTGACAATATTCGTTGACAAATACCATCCAAACTGCGACTTAGCACCAGAACGAGGGGAATTCGACACTATAACGTTCAATTGTAAACTTCTTCAAATTTATATTTAAAAATAAATATCCGATTTGGATAAGAAATAAAATAACATGAGCAAACAATGAATTGTGAAACTCAAATGAGCATACGCAAAGAATACATGTAATCTTTTGAAGATTTAATTCATATATGTACAAGGACTTAGTTAGAGCGAGGTCTGAATTTGAGTGTAATCAAAGTTTTCTACTGCTCCATCCAATTTATAATTTGATACTCCCGAACCCTTGCCATAGATAATGTCAAATGCAGCGTCCTAATGTGTGATAATCCTTTGTAATGTGGATATCAATTGTCCACAAAACAATGTTAAAATTGATTGATTGATGCTGGACCCAATATGTTTCCAAGATATTTGAAAACTGAGAGATTCTCCAATGAGTTGTTCCATGTTGAGAGGTAGTTTATTTCTATTATAAAAAAAAATCAAATTTGCTCGTTGTCACTTTTAAAAATTTTTATATGAGCAAATACATAGATTACAGATTAGTTCAAAATGATGTTCTCAATGAATGATTTCACTGCACGTGGCCGCTATCCCTGTTAAAATCAAGCTCGGGGTTTTATCTGAGATAAAGGTTGAAACGCTTTTCAGGCTGCATGGCAGATCGATGTATTATAGTTGTTATTATTATAACAAACTTGATTCATTTATCATTGTAAGAAAACTACTTTGTCTCAAGAGAGAACAATCCTCATCTCCAAAATCCAAAAACATTTAACTCCTAGATATTATTCTGCTGCACCGCAATTGTTACAATTAAGAATAGAATTTAATTCAGTTGAAGAAATTTTTAGATGCTGTTTCTGTGCAAAAAGACTTTAAATTCGACTATTCAATTGGCAAAATCACAGTAATTCGATATTTTTAATTCGAAGATTATGATTAGAAAAACTTAAATATTTCGTTGATAGTTATGTTCAAAACTCTGAAAAAAAAAGACTTGGTCAAGTTGCCACAAGAACTGTTTATTATTTAAGTCGTAATGATGATATTAGAAATATGATTACAGTATATAATAGGAGTCAGGTAAGAAAGCCACAAAATATAGTTACATTCAAGCCCAATGTATTGCCCCAAAAGAGAAAAGTTAAATTGTTATTTCTATATCATTTTCCAACATCCTTTACCCTTAGGTCATAAGATCCAGAATTCTATACTTAAGATTCCTTTTCGTGATATTTATAATAAGACTAGAGAACTTTGAAATAAGTTATTAATAATGCGTAACATCTAGCATATTCTTTACAACATCAAATCCTGTTTTTTTTATATATAAGTTTTTTTTTCGAAAAATGAATGATCATTTTATTAAAGGCTATACCTTTTTCAATAAGTTGATTGTCTTTATGTAAAAATGTAACTCACCTCATGCTCAGAAAGGTAAAAAAAATTAGAATTTCATGCACTTAAAGATATGAGCTCTCAATTTTCTGACCCCCAATATACGTTTATTTTAGTTTCGGGCATATTAACATGAAGCACGAGCCAAACCCTTAAAGACGTGTCCTCTAGTTTTGCCAACTCTTTCATATATTGTAACTATTTTCAGGAAAAAACGCAAATTCAAAATTAGAAATTCAACATTAATTCGAGTATAAGTATTTAAATACTATCTTTCGTACACGGACCAAAGCAACAAACTCAAGTGCATGCTCATTACAGACAAAATCCCTCTAGTGCACTTAAATTGGGTGAGTTTAGCACCAAACAAGCCAAAAGTTAAAATCTGAACTTGCTCCAGACAATGTATCACTTTAGTTATGAATGCACCAGAAATTCGTCCCAAACTCATACATTTCTTACGCAAATCAACGATAATAAATATACTATTTTGTACTTATTTACAATAAATCTCTCTTGTTACACTACAAAATCAATGTGCATTTCGTTGCACGCAGTTTTGAATCTGTAAATAATGATTTTTGTTCCTTTCATGATACAGTCCCATTTAGAAAACGGATTAATTTACAAAATAAAAAAAAAAAAAATATATTTTTTATTTACGATTTTTTATATTTGGATTTTTAAGGCATAATTTAGAAAATATTAATATTTAATCGATTTGATATTAAGAAAGACATTTAAAATTCATAAAAGATCCAAATAATTTCATATCCAAAGTTATTAATATTTGAAGATTTGAGGAAAGAAAAGGAGAAATATTGCATATGAATGTTTTCAAAAATACATCAGAAATTGTTAAAGAATTTATAATAATTAATAAGATTTGGATGGGTTAAAATTTGTGATGAAACCACCGATGCCCTAACTCACGCCACACATAGACAGAAGCATTCTAATCACGCCAACACCCGATGCTAACTCACGCCACACATTAGACAGAAAGCCATTCTATCACGCAACCACCCGATGCTAACTCACGCCACACATAGACAGAAGCATTCTATCACGCAACCACCCGATGCTAAACTCACGCCACACATAGACAGAAGCATTCTATCACGCAACCACCCGAGTAGCCTAACTCACGCCACACATAGACAGAAGCATTCTATCACGCAACCACCCGATGCTAACTCACGCCACACATAGACAGAAGCATTCTATCACGCAACCACCGCCATGCTACTCACGCCACCATAGACAGAAGCATTCTATCACGCAAACCACCCGATGCTAACTCACGCCACACATAGACAGAAGCATTCTATCACGCAACCACCCGATGCTAACTCACGCCACAACATAGACAGAAGCATTCTATCACGAATCCACCCAAATTTAACATTTAATTTTTATTAATCTTATTTTCATTACTATATGCATCAACCAATTTACATTACTTTTTATAATATATTTTTCATTACTATATGCAACCACCCAATTTGACATAATATTCATAAAATATATTTATCAAACTTATATGCACCCAACAAAGTTAGTATCCCTAACTTGTACTGTGGCACTGCGTTCCACCTTACCAAGTTAACGGTTTGACACTTTACAAAACCGGTAACGTATATTTTACAACACAAACACAAACACCAACTTTAACCTAAATATTTACAAAACCATCTGATACATAAACGACTTCACTAACGACTTCACTAACGACTTCACTACCGTCCTCACTAAATAAAAATAACCTTATTTTTATTTTTTTAAATTTTATTATTTCATTACAAAGACATGTCCGACTACATTTACTATGACTCTTTCCAAACGTTTCCGTGAACTATTCAAAACTCAAGTAAAACTGAGAAACATGCCATTTTAACAAAGACAGACCCATTGACGATGAAAGAAACCCTGAATATATTACAATCCCATATGACGCAAAGTTCTTGCATACATTCCTTATGGTCGCAGAGGAACGAAAACTATTTCAACAATGACGAAAAATTGATTCTGGAGCGATGAAGAAAATTGCCTTATCTACATAAATGCATACTTAAATAAAAGCTACATATTGTACAAAAGAAGGTTGGACTGGATTTGAGCTCTACATATACGACGACGATGGAACAGACGTTTGTGTGTATACCCATACGATAATATGTACCATTGTTTTCATCAAGCATTAAAACGAATACATAGTCAGTAAGGGTCTCATGTCCTGCTGAGTAGAAAATGTTATATTTTGTTCTGTCATTTATTATAAAAATAAACGTTCTCCTAAATAATAAAATAAACTTAAAAATAAACGTTGTCAGAGGTGAAAAAATAAATTTAGGTGAAGTGGTGAATCTCACCTCTTTTTTCACCTCTTTTTTCACCCGTTGAATTCATTACTTTATAACTCTCTCCTTTCTCCAACTCTTTCTAACTTCTTCTTAAGTTCAGCAATGTTGGTCCTCATGAAGTTTAATCTTTCTCAAAATTCCTTCTCTATCTAATGGTTGCTTTATCTTTCTAAACTGAACTCTATCCATCCTTCATAGTGATGAACGTTAAAAACCTTCTGGAACCGCTCCTGAATGTTAATGTATTCTACCAAAAATTTTTGTTTCATTGCTTTCAGTGACTTTTAGTCGTCATTTTACTCTAAATAAAATGTTCAAATAAAATAAAACTAACATTATTTTTTCAGTAAGGAAACGCAGGAGTTTTACGATTTTATTTGAGGAGTAAGGTTTCTGGTTTAAAATGTTGGAGTCGGTTTTGGAGTTGACTTTTGAACAGGAGTTTTTACTTTCATAGGTTCAGGAGTCATTGAAGGTGTGTTTGTTGAAGGCGTGGTTTTGACGTTGGTTTTGGCGATGGTGTCGGAGTTGTTCAAATTCAGCTACTTCAGTATTATTTATAACATTGTCTTTGTTTCTTTTCAACATCATTACTGCTCCTGCTGTAGCTAGCAAACCTAGTGGGAGACCATATCTTATATAAGGACTGTGACCAAATGCTATTTTTACAGGAGCTGGTGGAACACCTAACCTGTGTGAGACTGCTCTTTGCCATTGGCAGCTCGTAAGAAATATTCAATAGGTGCTCCATAATCGTTTGGTAAAGTTTGTTTCACAGATGGTGAAGGTTCACGAGAGCTTGATGAAGAACTCATTTATAAGCTTTAAAAATAAACGTTCATCCTTTATTCCTACACTGTCGTCCCGCTGCTAAGTTATAGTCGTCAAGTCTTATTATTGGTATGCCTGACTGTCTTACTTGTATTGCAAAGCAACAATCCCTCATAAATCCAATAAGTGGCTTTGGTACATTTTCTGTTGCTAGTTCAATAGGTTCCTTTAACAGACAATTTGTATGTTATTGGAGCAGTAGATGTTTTGACCTTGCTGGTAGCAAAAGTCCACTTCTGTTGAAAACCACATTAAGAAATGTGTGTTGTCATAGCTATCCCATTTATGTTCCACACTACCATCATCCACCAATGACCTCATAACATCTTCATTAAATCCAATCATATCATTGTTTGTATTGCAAGCGTTCGCAAACCATTTCAAAAATACAGGTCCATATGATTTTTCAGGTTCTGCAGGCATATTTCCATAAGCTCCCATGGAAAGCCTGAAGATATTTAAACTTAGGGTTTCAAAATTAACATTAATAGTTGTCTTTCTTTCTAAATAGTGCCCAAATACTTTTAACATTAATAGGCGTATAAGCCTGCTGTAAATGTTGCATGCTTGAACTATCTGTATTCTTTGAGAATGAACCATCCATAGGAATCCAATCCATAACTTTAACAAGGAAAACATAAAGCCTCGTTTGTAAAATGTTCACAAGTTCTGTATAAATGTTAGGGATCTAAATGAATGAATACTTTGGATGAATAAAACATTCATTTAAAATCCATCTTTGTTCGAAAATAGTGCTGGGTTACAGTTGAATAGTAAACTGTTCACTAGCATTCAGTTGCACTCGTTAATCATAGTTGAATGGCGTCATTCCATGAACAAAATTTATGTGTCGGTGGATTTTGAACCTGAAGCAAATGCACTTAAGAGTTGATTGAACAGCAATTGATAAATTCATGAGCAGATATAGTATATGCATTGTAAGGCGTCGCTACTGAAACTTTACGTTTTAAAAGCTGAATGTTGCCTGCAAAAGCTGGAATAAAAATCGAATAGGTTTCTAATGGAAGAATCTTCTAACAGGAATTCTTAAACGAAGCTTAAAAATCAAATGATTTTCCTGCTGTAATCGGCCACCAACAATTTGTCCTGTTCTGCATGTTCCGAATGACTCATACATCTTTATGTCGAGTCTTTGAAAAAACATCGACTTTCTTTATTTGTTCGGTAGTTTGTGAGTTTGAAGTTAATATGCTTTCTCTTGCTTGTCTTGAGAATATACGATACGACCATTTGCAAGGATTTGATATCCAGCAACTGCATAGAAAGCGTCATCGAACCAATCCAAAATCCTGTGGGTTTGTTTTATTGGAACCTGAACCAATTTCTTTTATCTACAATAAATTGACCTTCCATTTTATACGTATCATGATGTATTGTAAAGGTTCCAACATATTTTCACCAGGAGGTGAGAGATTGAATGTTACCCATGTGTTATCTTTAGCAGTTCCAGGTTGTGATGGAATCTTTGCGTCAGAATAATTTTCTATTAGTGTCACCAATTTGAACTGCATTGTCTATGATATCGAATATTGAGCGAATCTGATGAATATGCATGCTAGCTTGGAGTGAATTCGTTTAACTGTTCGTTCTGCATGTTTACTTCAGATAAAAATATCTATTACTCATTATTCTCACTCTTCTCTCTTGGTATTCGTGGTGAAGTTGTTTCTTGACATTTTCAAATGAACTGTACATTCTCTTTTTGTCTCGACTTCTTTCACTGGTGGGTCAGGTTCTTTGACTCGGTTTTGCTTTTCAATGAAATTCACGAACTTTGCAATAAGCTCTTGGTTCGTTATTGAAAAGTACAATCTGGCTTCTTTTCTTCTTGTTCTTTTGGTGGCTTCAGTTTTGTACAGAAGGTTTTATATGGGCTTCGTGGGCTTCGCCCTTGTACATGCACCTTAATGTTGTCGCTCTCTGTATTCGCTAATGGAACTTCTTTTTTCTTACATATATTTTACCGATCTTTACTCTGACTTACATAATAGAAAGGATGTTTGTATTCCTCTGGCGTCATTTTAATATAATAGGACTCTCGTTCTGAATTTTACAAGCTCATTTTACATCGGTTTAAAGTTTTAATTTAGTTTTTTATCTACAGTCAAATGACTCAGTCAAATCCTACGGACAAAAACCCAAGGGGTCATAGATGTTGAAAGCATTGAGAAAGAAATTCGTGAACAAATTTTATTCCGAACTGAAGGAAAAAAAAACCAGAAAACAAAAAGCCAGAGAGACCAAAGAGAAAACTTAGTGAAAAAACAACTAGCTGTGCATTAGCTGCTGGAAGACAGAAGACCCACGTTTGCTGGCGAAAAAAAGCTAGAGAAGAAGCAAAAGCAAAGGAAGAACAAAAAGCAAAGGAAGCTGAAGCAAAGAAAGAGTAAATGTTTATTTTTATCAAACTAAATGTATAGAACAAAACCTTTAATCTGTTGCGTTCAGTAAGTGAAAACCTGACGTCAAAATAAAGGGGAACAGAGTAACGTTTAAGTTTCCAACAGACTGGATTGTGAAACATAAATGAAGAGAAGTACATTGGCATAAACATCTATGTATATAACACGTGCTTTCAGAAAGGTTGACTTTATACTTCAAGTCGAGATAGAAAATGACGAACAGTCTTTAAGCGCCCAAAAACAAATAACAACATCAAAGACGTACAACATCAACATGTAAATGGTGAACAGATAATGAAAATAAGACAATCAGTATGATTTCATTTTAATGAGATGTTCGAGAAAAATTCAGCATTGAAGTACAAACTTTACAGCCTTTACGTGAGTTCTTGCACAACTGAAAGAAAGAAGTAGTCAGCCACAACTTATAGAAACTTTCATTATGAATTTGAATGAAAATGAAGATGGAACTCATGACTGTCAGTTTGTTATTATAATTCACCATTCAATGAAGTCGGCTAAAAAAGAAAGAAAATCCATTACGTATAAGGTTTCAAATCTCTGAACCCAATGAAGACTTCAAGAATGTTTTTCAATTATGATGACATACTTCCGAGGGAAAAAAATGAATTTTCCAAAGATTGTAACACCTGGCATTTGGGGGATAGAAAGCAAGCTAATTATATTCAAACTTAAGTAAGGGAGTTGAAAATAGTTCATTGGTCATACAAGGAACTTCACTCACTGTCAAATCTAAGTATTACAAGCTTACTGGCCTTCAATCGTGATTTTGGAGTAGACATGTTCTCCACGCATGACCATAAGTGCCCAGTGTTCTTACCTCCAGATGGGAAAGATTGTTTTATTACATTGAAGCACAATTGTTAAACTCTACAATAGCTGTATTGTAAATGACCACATAGGCTTCGCCCATGGCCGCTAGCGGCTTAGTTTTATCACAAATGACCCATCTTGACAAAAAATAAATGACCTCAGAACTTCAACTTACGAATAAAGCTTGTTTTAGTCCGTTATTGAAAAGTTGAACTTTTCAGCAAAGCAAGGTTGACATGACTTACATAAGTCGAATGCAATCTCTTGACCATCTATAAAGTGCTTGTAAAGTTTCATTAAACTGAAACTCAGAGTCTTTGTCATATGTTCAACAGGTATGTGAATGTTCTATCTTCATTGTAATAGCATTGTAATAGCTTCAGGAAACATTTCATTAGCGGTTAAAAGTCAATAAACATCTTGCTTCACGCCTTTCATTCTGCAGTGAAATGCAACTTCATTTAAATCATTCGTGAGTAAGTCTATGTAGGTCTTCTTTCCACAGAAAATACTTTTATAAGCTAACTTTGTTTTCCCAGGTGTTATTTCTGCGAAGTCGCTATGAAATTGACCAAAGGTTTTTACCAATGAAGAACTCTTCCATAACGTTTCTTAAACTCTTCAGCTAAACAAGGGATATCTTCATTGTAGAGATGCATACTGTCGGTGTCGCTATAAAAGATGTCCATTCCTAAGTCCTCTGCAGTACAGAATACTTCATTCATAATACAGTTTTTGACATAGATTAGATATATTAACACCAAGTGGACAGAAGTTAAAGTGTCTGCCAAATGCTTTTAGTTAGCTTGAAAATAGTTTTATCTGAACTCATCCAAACTTCGAACTTCACTATATGGTTTGTAATTTCTTATAGCATATCTTATAGCATCTTTGTCATTTACTATGGTTATTTTTGACTCAATAGGAGATAGAATAGTTTTTGCCATAAATACTGTTCAGAATGAGCTTTATATTTTCTTGCAAAGGATTTCCCTTCTTTCTTATTACTTTAACCTTACTCAAAACAACTTCTTTACTTCAATCTCTTATTCTCCATAACTCTGTTTCCATCGTAATAGTATCCTTGCAACACTTTCACATTTGACACCTTGATATTTTATGAGGTCTTGTATATGTTATATGGTCAACATAACATGAGAACAGCAAGTGTTTGAACTCTTGGAACGTTAAGTTCTGGATTTAGTTCAGGGTCGGCAAACTATAAATGAAAAGTGTCTGGGTATACCAATCTCTGTTATCTTAATGAGAACAAAAAAGAAGCCAGACATAAACTTTTCACCAATGGGTTCCCTTTTGGTCATCATCGAATAAATGTCTCATGAGATACTCTGTGCTTAACATTTCTTCCTTCAATACTTTTGGAATACCTTCTAAAGTATAAAGTCTTGCTATAGCTGAAGGATATAATGAAACAGTGTCGAAGTCAGCAATGAGTTTTCTTTTTGCTCTTTTGTTTTCATGTTATCTGACAATACTCTTCCACCTTGAAATGCATCTCGAAATAAATTCTCTTGGTTTATTTGAGAGGTCATAAAGATTTCCATTCGGGAAGTATACTACTGTTCTCAAACAATTTGTTTAGCATTGAACAAAATACTAACGTAGTCATAAACGTTTAAATCAAACTCTTTCAATAAGTCATTGCGGAACTTTACAAAACCTTCTCTTAAAATTCTTACATCTTGTTTGCAGTAAAACGTGCTATATTTTTCTAAGTCGAAGTGGTTCTCATCTATTCTGGCAACCTTTGATTGGAATCTATGTTTTTCATAAATGTATCTGCATCCGCGGATAAACTTAACATGCTTTCAGGAAAATGACAACCAGTTCTGTTGTCATTGCTAACAAAACACTGCTGTAAGTAGTTATATGGAAATACTTCTTTCGGTCCTGTTTGTAAGTTAAACATAGCAGGAAATAAGTTAAGCTTCTTATTTATAACACTGTAAGAGTCTTTTATAAATAATTGCCCGTCCTTTATATTAAACAGGTTATTTGCATTGTTCGTGAACCTTTAATGATGGGAGTTCCTTTCACTTCTGTCATTTGTCTTAAGATGAAGTTTATGTCATAACTGAGGTTGTGAAAAATAATTAAACTCTTGTCAGGGAGTCTTTCCAAAAATTCTTTGCACACAGTTTTGACCCCAAATGCTTTTCACTCACTGAACCATCTTCACTGTCATAACAGATGTTAAAAAGCTTTATGTAAAAGCCATCGCTACTTACACTCAAAGTCAGGCAAAGAAAACGTGCTCAGGAATGAACTTGCACTTATTTTTATTTACTTCTTTTGACTCTGCTTTCTTCTTCAGTTGTACACAATACTTTGGAGCATATGTCAAATCTTTAAATGGTGCAAGGTTCTGTTTTATATAAGTTCAGTAGTATATGTGAAAAGTTCTCCATAAGAAATAGGTTAAATATTTGCACTCCCACAATGTTTTCATAACATCCCATAACGGTGTGTGTTCTATCATAACGAACTACATATTTATCTTCCTCTTTGTAATAAATCTTCATCTGTTTCTGCCAATGTTCATTTCCACCACCAAGCTTTGAGAATTTCTTTATAGTTTCGAAATGAAGTATGTTGTCATTGGAAGTCTTTCATTTAGCATGTAGTGTTCTTCAACAAGAAAGTAAGTCAATAGTTCTAACAGTTTTCGCATTCTTTTGGTATATATCTCTTTATTTCATTATGTCTTGAGTCATTGAAATAACCAATGGTAACATTAAATGCATATACCTGTTGCGTGCAGAAAATTTCTGTGTACTTTATTTTGAGGAAAGTCTCTAACACGAATGACTTCTCTCATGTGGTCAATAGTTTCTTCATTTACTCCAGCCTGAAATGCAAGCATTAAAGAAAAACAATTTGTCCTCTGTCATAAGTATTGCAGTTCTTTTGTTCAGTTCATTGAAGGATTTGGTAGCGTTCAAGATTTATAGGTTAATGTGCAAGATACTTCCATAACTGACGCCGCTTCTCTTCTTATAAAACTTCTTTTCACCATTATTTTCCAAAAGCTTTCTATAAGTGCTGGGTTTCCTGTTTGCTTAAGAGCTTCCAAAATGGCTTTCTGGTCATTTGTCATGTGCTTTCATCTCTATATGTCTCTTTTTTGGTTTGCCTTTCTTTACATCTGACATCGTTAAGCTTCATATTCTGTTAATCATACATCTTTATTTCAGTAAAGATTTTCTTAGTTTGCAAGAAGAAGTCATAAGTGCATTTCAACAATACCTGCAGCATTTTGCTTCTATCTCTGATATAAAGTTCTCCTTCAAGAGCTGATGTAGTTAATGTTCCAAATATTATTGAGGTTTAACGTAAGAACATTCCATACTTTCCACAAGTTTATAACATAACCATCCATACTTTGTTGCGAGTTATTTTAATTTTCTCTAAGAGTCTCATGAAACCTTACCGAAATGTTTGTGTAATATTCTCTGTTTTGTTCAGTCTAAAGCTTCGATGTAAAAGTTCAATGAGTCTATTGCCTGACTTCACATTTCTCTTCCTATTCTCTTCATCTTTCTTTTAACCCATCTCTCACCTTCTTTTGGTTGTCGTCAATGGGAACGAATGACATCGTTATTGCTTTTGCGAACATTGTTCTATAGCATCTTTTAAAATCTCTCTTCTCTGTTGTTTCAGTGTGTCGTCTCTTCTTCTTGTTTCACCAACGTTTGCATTTGTTATGTCAAACATTTCTTTGACGAACATCATGCGAAAGAGCTTTACGAGTATGACCAACGTTCGCATTTGTTATGTCAAACATTTCTCTTCTTACTTCATGAGGTACTGAACGTCTATGATATAAAGTCAATAGCAATGTCATTTCAAAGGAAATGCTCTTGCAATGGACTTCGTCCTCGCCGCGTTGCGGCTTTATGAACTCATGAATTCTATCATAACTTATTGCAACCATTGTATGTCTTAATTGAAGTCAGCGAGTGCTTTTTGTTTGGTTCGCGTAATGTTTTGCAACATCCTATATTAGCTTCTGTAAGAAAGTTGTTTTATTTTCCGAGTGTTCTAACTTAGACAACTTCCGATACAGTCTTTAGTAGGAAAAAAAAATATTTTTCGAAAAAATAAACTTAGAAAAATTATTTCTTTATATATTTGCCATTCCGAAACTTCGAAAATATGTTTTATACCAGCATAGAATTTTTCTCCTAGAGCTTGGTTCTTATATCGTTTTCATGACAATATTTTTCTAATATTCTTCATATAAAGCCTTTTTTTCATACATTTTATAAGGACAATCTAACCAGAATAGCGCATATCATTTTCGTTATCTAGGTCTCTATATGTTTGGTGGAATTTCGCTTTCTTCTGTTTGTAGGAATTTCGCCTTCACTATTATTTTCTTGTATATATTATTGTGGAATTTCGCTTTCTCTATTTATTTCTATGTCTATATATGTGGCTTAAAAGGATGTGGGCAAGAAAGGGTCTGGGCTATGTAAAAGTTGAATTTTCTGTCATCTTTTCTTATCGGATAAAAAATATTTTGAAAAAATTAGATTACATTTTTTTAAGTTATTTTCAAATAATTAAATTTTTATATTTTTAATATTATTTTTATTTAATGAAACACATGCAAGATTGCAAGTTCTTTTCATAAACAATGCTCTCAGCTACTGCCATCAAGAATGAGTTCAATGGTGCCTTCAAACGTCAATGTTATCTTTAACAAGAAGTTTGTGAAAGAATCTAAGTTCGGTCAGTATGTCAGACCAATTAGCTATTGTCATTGACCGCAAACGTTATACTTCACAAGAGTTTAGCAGTAGTTTTTGAAACAAAAGGGTTTCTTCGTGAATGTCAAAGATACTCATTATACTGTTATAAAGAACTCCAACATGACTTCTTCAGTATTGCTATGAATCTTCCGAACAGAAAGAATATAAGAAGGGTGAAACATCTGTGAAATATTATCCTTCATCTCTGAAGACAATAACGAACAAAGATGTTATAAAAAGTTCTTTACCAAAGGTTGAAGAAGCTTCATTGACATTGACGAAGGAAGTGAAATGGTTGAAGAAATTGACCCTGAAGCTATTTAACCAAAAATATATTTTTTGGTGAAGAGGTGAGATTTCACCTGTTTTTTCACCTCATTCTCTCTTCTCGTTAATGTTGTTCGTGACTTCTTCGTTAATGTTGTCGTGACTTCATTCTTCCTCTTTGAAGTTATCGAAATATTCTGTATTTTTTTCCTTCAGTAATGGTAAGCTTCCTTTGAAGGTAAGTATTGTGCAACCTTTGATGTCATAGTGTGTTTGAGGAAGAGTATTTTTGACAATTCTTTTATTTGCTCATTCGGTGTCATTGAAATAACGGTAAGTTTTCCGCATAGAGACCAGTTTCTGTCAGATTATATATTTTTAGCAAGGTCGTAAAAGCTTTTGTTTTTGTTTCTTCTGACTAAATGCAACAATAAACCATATCTCTGTCTTCTTCATTCTCCAACTCTTCAGTATAAATCATATACTTATTAGTTCTTTTCCTCCTTTTGGTACTGAACGCAGGTATCTTTTCTGTATTGCTTTTGTCTTTGGATTCAATGACTTCATCTTTTGCTTAAGTTTCTTTTCCATCTCTTCCACGTTCTTGTCTGTGAAGTTCGTCAAGAAGTTTGTAAATATTCCAAGCTATAACGTGGTGAAGCCCACATTGCAACTGCATTTACTAAAAGTCTATGAACATATATCCTCTCAAAACCGTTGGGCAATTTTTCACGGTTTTTCATTAGAGTTTTTGGCGACTGGGATTTTTTACCTACTCGCTGTTCTTCACTGTTTTCAGAAAAAAGTACGTCTCGCTGTGCTTCACTTAATAGTTCTATGGTACTTTGGTTCCTAAACCAGTCTTTAGGAAGCTTTAGTATCTGGAGCAAAAACAAGCCGTCAAAATACTTTGCATTTGGTACATGTCGTCTTTGACAGAACGAATGAGTCTCAATTGTTTGTTATACTGTAATGTATTCGTATTCTCATTATGACTTCATGAACGATAGCAGTTGTTGTGTTCTCTAATGACATATCTGTCTTTTACATACAGGATTAAAAAAAATAAAATAAAATAAAACTAACTTTATTTTTTTTGAGATAAACACTATTCTTCACAACATTAAATTTTATCCTGTATGAAATGACTTTAAAAAGATTATTGACTGACTTCGAATACTATCTCATTGACGCACTGACAGACCCTCAAAACTGTGTTTGAAAGTTCTTTAAGCTTTAAGATTGAGGTACGACGCATTTTGTCTTCACTTACGTATTGAAAGAATATGACCGTTTCATAACGAAGTGAATCAAACCTAATAAAATTTGTAGATAAAAAATTGGTTAACAATGAATATTTTAAACGTGAGTACCCAAACACTGCTGGAGATGATGAAGAATACTAGACAAGTTTATTGAAAAAAATAACGCAAGATTAGATGCAATAGAAAAAGAAGTTTAATGAATGTCTTACAAACACGTATGGAATATCTTATGCAGTGGGAAGCCAGATGGAAATAAATTTACGTCAAATATGCAATTTATAAAATCTTATGTCCGAAAGGCTACGTAGCACAGGTGGTCTAAGGTGGTGTTATGGAGGGGTCAGGGTCTGTGGTTCGAACCGCGACAGCGCCGTATTTTCTTATTTTCTTTATTTGTCTTGTTTGTCGTGAATCAAAAGTGTCATAAAAGTGCTCTATCTTCCACTGGAATAAATAAAAATTTTACTTTATTTTCTTCTTTATTTCTTTGTTCCCGTGGAGAAGGGTTTTTGCCGTTTTTTCTCAGCCGAAATCAAACGATTTTTTCATTTTTGGAATCCCTTAGCAAATGAGGAATCTTTTCTCCTCGTGGAAGCTTTGACCAAAAATATAATTTAGTGTGAAAGAGGTGAGATTTCACCTCTTTTTTCACCTAATTTTTCACCTCATGACTTTGTCATAACTTCTTCGTAAATGCTTTGTCATAACTTCTTCGTAATGCTTTGTCATAACTTCTTCGTAAATGCTTTGTCATAACTTCTTCGTAAAATGCCTTGCCAAGATTTCATCGTAATGCTTTGTCATGACTTCTTCGTAAATGAGTGTAAATGACCAAAAATATAATTTAGGTGAAGAGGTGAGATTTCACCTCTTTTTTCACCTAATTTTTCAACCTCTTTTTTTCACAAGCGGTTTTACATGAATTGTACGATGTATATTTTGAAATCCTAAACAGTTTTGTTAGCTTCTATTTCTTCGCTGAGGTATCAAAAGTTTTAACAATGCCGAAAGTCTCTTTATATTTCTTCTTGACGTCAGAAGAAGAAGAATCTCTACTGTTGGATAGTTTTTGTTCAGAAATGCTAACATGTCCATTTTTATCTTCTGCTGGCTTTTCTGCTTCTTTCTTTAAGTCTGCATAGTCGTTTCGCATTCTTTCTATCTCTTTGACGGAGGTAGTTATATCTCCTCATTGCTGCTTTACATTTAGAACATTGCGGGTTCATTTTGCGTTATACATTGAAATAAAACCAGCTAAAAAAACTAAGCGTCCAATTGCTCTCTTCATCTAAACATAGCGGGTCTTAGTTGTTCGTTCCATACTTTGCCTCTTCTATCTTTATCTCTTATTTCCCAAACACATTCAGCAATCTAACGAAAACAAAGTTGTCGTAGGTCTTAAATTCTTCAGATTTATATATGTCAGAAACATTCTTATATACCATATCGCAATCTTTGTCCATAACTTTATGGTTGCAATGAAAACCAAGGAATTCATAATTAACTTTACGGTATGAACTTCTTTATTTCTACTGAGTCAGTTTGCTTTGACTTCAATTTCGTCGAATTCCAGGAATAGTTAGTTTTTGATGCTGAATTTCAGGTAGTTTAGGTTAAATGGTCGATGAGGTCCTCCATTTCATAAAGATACTGTTCATTTGTTTCATCTTTTCGCACTAACAGTCTAAATTACTTGTTAAAAGTTCCTGCTTAATTTTTTGTATTTCTGTTTCGAAAGTAAATGAAGAAGGAATGAAGCTTTCCATTCTCTTACTAACATAGATGTTGGATTCATGACTAACGAGTTTGGTGAAGTTGTTGTGGACAGAGTCCCGCCGTTCGCGGCTTGAATTGTGTTTTGTGCCGATTGTTGAAATCATATCTTTTATATACAAAAAAAAAATAAATAAAATAAAACTAACTTTATTTTTTCTATCTTAAGGAAATTTCACGAAAATTCAAGTAGTGAAAAACAGGTGAGCAAAACAGTGAAATCTCACCTCATTCACCTATAATATATATTTTGTCTGATTTACATCCAAAACGAAAAAGTTTAGGAAGAATTTTCTTATATTCTTTCTCCTGGCATGTTTTTATCTTTCCCAGTACTCCGCTCTAATGGTTCCCCAGAATGAGTTTGGTTTAGATCTCTCAAATTTCTTAGATGGTATAACATCTTCAACGC
>NC_067207.1:23703832-23772329 GCF_026262505.1 Trichomonas vaginalis G3
CATATCTTACTTTATAAGTGTCATCGTTTATGTTGTAGTCAAAGTATTTCAATAACCACTCCTTCGCTTTGCTTCGTCAATGGTTTCAGCAAAGTTTGCCATTACTACTTTCGACTAATTTATGACGAGGATAAATGCTATGGAGTCTCAGCAGCTTTTATAAGATAATTCCATTACCTTGCGTAGAGTCTACGATATAATAATTTCGACTTAACCTTAAACGGTTTCTTTGTCAACGGTTGTCGTCAAGAACTACACGAACTTTTTGTACCAGGAATGAGGGTAAATTGTGTTGAATTTCTGATATTTTGTGTTTGACTTCGTTCTTTTGTATATACTTTTCTTTCTTGTTGTGTTTTGTCATTGAATTTGGTGTATGGCCTGTTGTAGAATGTGGAGGAGGAATTGTAAACTTCGATGAAATGTTTCATTGTTTCTTCGGTAAAGTCTCGCTCTTGATTTAAATTCGCTGAGAGTCCTTATGAAGCGGTTAATGATACCGAGTATGTTTATGGTTATGGTCTTCAGTAGTGTAGTGAGTTATGTTATGCCTTAATGAGAAATTCTGTGATTTCGTTGCTGAGGTATGCACCGTCTTGGTCTGATGTTAAAATACTTGGGCTATGTTCTGCTACAAACTTTTGTAAAACTTTCTTAACACTTCATGAGTTCCTTTATTTCTCATTATAATACGCAAAAGCTTTGCGAGTGTTAACATTAATGAAGATGAGGAATGGTTTAGAGTCCTCCTTTTCTGCTTTGAATGAGAGTGTCAAATTGGTATGCGTCAGGAGTGTTGGAGTAAATTGGTAAAAAGTAGTCGTAAGGATTTATTTTTGTTTGATGTACAACATTTTTGTCAAGAACCTTTCACTTCAGCTCTGTTAGTAATCCCAACTCTTTGCAGCTCATGAACTTCTTAAAAGACCTCATGGATGTTGTTCGAATACTTTCTTTCAAGCTCATTTTATGAAAGTTAAAAAGATTTTATTCTTGGCTCAAGCGCGTTCATTGAACGCGGTACCATGCGAATATAGTCACCAAATGGTGGCATATAATCTTCACCCGAGCTGTTGGATTTGTTGTGAAAAGTGTGTGAATGATTTCCTGTGGTTCCACAGAAAATACCTGTGCTGTGAATCTACTGGGTCACTTGAAATATCATATCTATGCATTCCCTGTCTATCCGAACCTGCTGCAAAGATTTGTATAACCTCTTTTTGTTATTGAAATGGAATGAACTACCTGTGTGTTTGTAGTTCCTGTATGAGTGTGCGGTGGAAGGTTTGCTTCTTTAATTTTCTTCGAAGCCAACCTGTTTGCTTTGAAGAGTTCGCACAATAAAATTTACTACCAATCTGTCCAACGTACCAAAACCCAGAACTGTTTCTGGTTTAGAGTCATTGACGTATAAATAGAGCCCAGGATATAATGTTTGAAGTATTTCGTCTTTAATGTTTGAAGCTCTGTTTTGTCGCTTTCTTTCATATAAATCTTGAGCAGTGAATTTAAATTATTTCATCCTCCATGACATAAACATCTTTACATCAATGTTTCTCATCGTCGTTATGTTCCATCCGATGTTAAACCTTGTGGAAAGTTAGGAGGTTTCAATATAATGCATCCCCACCAGTTCTTCAACCCTCCTTCAATACTTTCTATACAACAGTTGTAAAAATCATGTGTATGTTCTTGTCTGCTCTTTCTTATCTTACATTTTGCTGGTAGTTACATGTGTTTCAAAGTTTCTGACATGACCTTCAAATGTTATACATTTACTATTTAAGGAGTTTAGTGTAATCTTTACGCTTGTACTTGGATTCTCTAAAGGTGCACTTGAAACCAAGGTCAAAGTTCAATATTATGTCGTCTGCTCTACAGTAGTGAAGGATTATGTGTATGTTCTTGTCGGCTTTACTGTCTAAAGAGTTTGAAGTTCATTTATATTCGGAGATGTTGTGTTTATGAGATTTCAAACTTTGTTCGTTGCGTCTAAGTTCATTTTGTCAGCTTTACTTTTAATAGCATCTTCAAACGTTATTTTTGACTTAACTCTCAAAAGTAAATCTTGGTTCAACTAATACACCTTTAACAGAGAAAGTAGAGGCATAAATTTCACCGGTATAACCAAATGCTTCTTTGGTGCTTTAGCTACATCATACTGTAACAGTACAGCTTATGTCATAACCTTTAGCACGAATGTATTTATATCTTCTTTCATTAACATTTTTTTGTCTTCGCTTCATCACTTCGTGTTAAATATCCATGGTAGTCCGTTATAATCTGTTCGTCTGAAGTTATAATAATGAACGGTTTTTATCATGCTTTTTCGGCTAATTTCTCATTAACATCAATCACTTCTAATTCAACTCTTCCGCCAGAACTCTTATTATCATTAATCTTTTTTCGATTAATTCGGTGAATTACGTCATAAAGACTAATTCCTGTTTTCGGTTTTGTTAAATAATGAAGTCTCAAAATTTTCTTTTCATCATTAATCGCTGACATTATGACATCACACCACATCTCCTTTTCATTTATTCTCTGTCATTAAGTTCTGCGAAATAATGACGAATATATAATCTGTTAATTTATTTCTTCATCGAGGGTTATAGAAATGTTTTAAAGTTGAATCATTAACTTCCTCTAAATAAATCAAATAACTTCAGGATAACAACGTTTTTTAATGTCTTGAATAACCCGACCAAGTATCGCTGTTGTTCATTTCTTTCGTTCCGTCGTTACGTGGTTTTATATCTCTAACCATCATCAACGCAGCCCATAACCGGAGCGTTTGTTTGCCTAACCTGCTTCGAAAATCCGTCCGGTTATTATGGTATACTAAATAATTTCTTTTGTTTGTTAAAACATTTGAAACAAGTCTTTTAAAACCATCTACAAAATTTCCTGTTTCACCTAATGTTCTTGCAGCATTTACTAAGCTCACCCATCCCGACTTTTGACCCCAAAAAACCGTCATATTGCATTTATTCACTCTTGTATAGTTGTCCCATTCAGGCGAAATATAACACCCGCATTCGCTAAGCCTGAAAATGAAATTCAGTGGATCGAACGTTATATTCACCTTCTTTTTCAATTTCCAACGAACTCCACTAACATGAATTTTAAATATTTCTTCGTTAAAATTGTTTCCCATGTTTGTCATTAAACGAAACTATCACCGTCAAAAGTTAACGAAGTTCAAATTTCGTGCGTTCAATGCTTTTATTCAATACACCGCTTTATCGATAGTTTTTGGCTCATCCTTCTTTAGAAGCATATGAAACAATAATGAATGAATATAATATGTATTACGCTGAATTGAGTTAAAAGTACAATGATTTATCATATAATGACGCCTTAATGAGTTCGCACTTAACTGTAATCCCCTTAAAGTAATTAATGAAACTGTCATGGCTTCGCCCTGGTCGCTTGCGACTTTATGAAAGTACACTTGCAAACCGTCGAGTTTGGATCAAATGCTGTAGTTGGTGCAGGAATATTATGATATAAGTCTTAAATCATAATCTCTCTTCCAAAACTGACATCTGACTGTGAAAGTTCTTTCAAATCAGATGATGTAAAAAACTATCTGCGTTCAAAAAATGTAAACCAATATTTCATTGTCGACCAAAACCATTCTGCTCTTGGTGTCATTGACGTTGTATAAAAATGTTAAGAGACTTAAACCAACCACAAGGTGGTGAAGCAAATGAAATGTCATATGACGACAAATATAGACACTTCTCCATGGCAAAGATGAGACAAGTTTTAAATATTTACAATAACCGTAAACAAAAAGGTTTGGGAAACCACTCCCCTGAAGAAATGAAAAACAACCCTGACTTAGAGAAAGACTATATATTTAATAATTTAGTCAAAAGAGACAAACAAGAAAGAATGCCGGGCTTCAAACTTAAGAAAGGTGACAAAGTAAAAATAGAAATACCTAAACGCGACCCATATGAAAATACTATTGACTATGACAACAATGGGAACCCGACAGGTACTCACATTCGTGTTCGTAAAAATAGAAGAAAGTATACAAGAGAATATTATGAAGTTTTAGGCAAACATGGCAAAATGTACACACTGCAAGCAGAAGATAAAACTACTATTGTCAGACCTCGTTTCAAACTTGTCAAAGTTCAAGGTGGTATACTTTCAAAGACAGTTCCTAACAAATATAAGACAACTCCTGACGAATATGCTAAAGAAGTTGAAAATGACGACTAAGCATTTCTATACCATGCGTAAACTGTCATGTAAGGTGGCATGTAGTCTTTACTTTGTCCCGTTGTTTGCGTATATCCTGAAACGCGATGTGTATGGTTTCCATCTCCCTGAGTGTCACCCCAGAAACAATTTATAGCAAACTGAACGTTGTCTTTAACATCATATCCTTTACCTTTTGTCATTGCTGACCAATCCCAAAATTTATGTTTATGCCAACCTGCTTGAGATGTACTTAAATCTATGTAGTGACTGTGTGCAGGTAAATTTTCACCTGAAATCGTTTTACTTCCACCTGTTTCCTTTGAAGAGTTTGCACAATACAAAAACCTGTCGACTATTTGAGTCCAAGTTCCAAAACCCAGAACTGTTTCTGGTCTGGTAGAGTTCATTGACGTATAAATAGAGCCTATAGGATATAATGTTTGAAGTATTTCTGTCTTTAATGTTTGAAGCTCTGTTTTGTCTGCTTTCTTGTCATATAAATCTTGAGCAGTGAATTTAATATTATGTTCATCCTTCATGACATAAACATCTTTACATCTAATGTTTCTCATCGTCGTTATGTCGTCATCCGATGTTAAACCTTGTGGAAAGTTAGGAGGTTTACAATATATTGCATCCCCACCAGTTTCTTCAACCGTTCCTTCAATACTTTCTATAGCAACAGTTGTAAAACTTGTATGTGTATGGTTCTTGTCTGCTTTCTTCTCTAACTCATCGTTAACATAAGTTTTATCTGCTTTAAGGTCTAAACATCCTGAAACCCATCCTGTATCGGCTTTAACTTTAAAAGTCTTCGATGTCCATTCATGGTACCAGTTAACCCTTTCTTTCATTTCGTTATCTTTTTCATCCACATATTCCTTATCCGCTTTCTTCTCTAACTTACTAGCCACATATTCCTTATCCGCTTTCTTCTCTAACTTACTAGCCACATATTCCTTATCTGCTTTCTTTTCAAGGCTAACGTTTAAGTCTGTTATTTCAGATATAGAATGTATATGAGTCTTTTTAGAATATTCGTTTTCAGCTCTTGTCACTTCACTTGACATTTTATTGTCAACATATGTTTTGTCTGCTAGTTCAGGATGAGTATGTTCTTTTGTTGCATAAGCATTGTTAGCTCTTTCTTCTTCTTTTGCTATTGCATCGTCTACATATTCTTTGTCAGCTTTGTTGTCAACATCTGCTTTCAAAAGAAGTTCATTTATAGGTTTCTCGTTTAAAGTTCCTTTTGTTGGATTTATACAGACAGTATGGTTCTTATTGTCTTGAAACAGAAACTCATCTGTCATTGGGTTTAATGTCAGTTTTAAGTTTCCTTCTTTCAATGACTCAGATATCTTAGAATAGTTTGAAAAGTTTGTTGTGTTCTTATTTAGAGCTTGCACAATGAGTTGTCGGTTGTGTTGTATTTCTCTCATAGACGCTGTTTCATTTGACATTTTTATTCTAGATAAAATATGCTTCCAATAGAAAAAGAAAATTCAAGAGTTGCTACAACTAAACCATTAGATGAACTTTTTACTAATGTCGGTCAAAAGTTTGAGACAGAGACCGTAAAGCATGAAGGCTATCGTTTTGACTACCCATTAAGATGGCTAAGAGACCCATCTGTCACAAAAGCTATTGGCTTTCGTAGAATGAAGTTTGTGTCTGTAGAAGATAAAAGTTTTCCATTTATTGTAAGGTTTCATATAGATTATATATCTGAAGGGAAACGAAAAATGTGGGAAGAAATTGAGCTAATACAAGTTGACCTTTCATCTTCTCTACAGACTGCGTTAAAAAATATAGAAGATAAAATAAATTCATGTTATGCAAAATATGCTGATGAATATGCAAATACCGAGAGCACACTTTATGTGAGAATTGTATATGACAAACAAAATTCACAAGTGTCATTTCAAATCTACGAAGACAATCCAAAGAAAGACGAACAAATATATACAGAATTCACTGCAATGTCATGGTATTATTTGCAAAGAATGTTAAATCAGAAAGTCAAACTTCCTTTAGCAAATATTTACAGTCGATATGCAAGAGATGAACCATATTTATTTAAAGATGTTTTCGACCCAGCTGCTATTATTGTTCATGCTTCATTTTCTGGCGCTCAAAACTCTTTCTTATGCTTGGCAAATGACTTTTACGAAAAACCTACAAAGTTATATGAACCGCCGAGTGGAAGTATTTCAGACTTTCAAGTATGGTTTACTACAGATGGAAGAAAAAGAATAATTCCATTATACCATGCGTTTTACTTAGAACTTAGTTTCATATACAACTACTATCGAACGGTAAAAATATAATTTTTTAATACGGTTGAGGTGTTGGATTTGGTTGCCAACTAGACTGTGGTGCAGGTTCAGGCTGTTGTATAACAGGAGCTTGTTCTTCTGGTTCAGGGTCTTTAGGTATAATACCAACAAACTGACCTACTCTTTTACCAATATTTTTGACTCCGTTCCAAATTCCTCTTCCTACGGTTTTTATTCCATTCCATATACCTCTTCCAACATTTCGAAAGAAGTTTCCAATACTACTGAAGAAACCCATTTTACTATATGTAAAAATCTAATGTCCGCCTAGTCTTTTGCGTTTCCTGTTGAGTTCCATAGCATTCTTTAACTGGAGCTCATACATTCTGTTTCTCCTCTGGTAGAAAACATATTCTGGGTCAACTCCTGTGTTCGCGTCATCTGCATAAAGTTGTTTATATCCCACTTCAGGGTTTGTATAAAACTCTTTCCATCTCATATTTGCATACCATGGTGGCAAACCTAACGCAGCGTCATTTGACATGGCAGTTTGCATTTGTACATCTGTTGGCACTTGACCATAGTTTGCCATTGCAGTTTGTATTCTAACTTCATTTGGAATATTCTCTGGGTTTGGTTGTCCAGGTTGCTGTGCATTCGCTAAGTTCTGTGCGTCCATTTAATATTAGATAAAAATATCTCTTACGAGTACATATACTGAACATTTGCAGGCATTGGTTCATCTTCATATTCTCTGTACTTTTCTGCCACGTCAAATAAATAAATGACACAATGGAAAAAACCTAAAACAAGTAGTCCTATTTCAAACCACATTTACTTACTAATAAAATTTCTTTGTTATGACACTTTCTCCAGTTTATAGGACCTCTCTCATATTCTATCTTGTCATATATAAACTCATAGTCATGTATGTCCTCTAACCATCTCATAACGGTTTCCAAACCACTTTTATCGGATGTAAAGTAAAAGCATGGATGGTTATGTAAAACGTCTAAAGTTTCTAAAGAGTCTCTCAAAGTCCAGTCTACTTGGTATTGAAAATTCCATGTGTTATAGAACGGCGGGTCCACTATAAAGAAAACATTTTCCTTGTCTTTATATTTTTCATACAAATCTGTCCAATGACATCTCACAAACTCTATACCCTCAATATATTTTTCTATGTCCTCTTTGAAAACATTTGTATAGTTAAGATATAAAACTTTTGACATAAGTGTTTCAATGTCATGAACTCTTATAGAACCACTATATAATAGTCTAGCAGATATACTATCCCAGTCTATATATTCTGCTTTTTTCAAAACCTCTCTCACAATATTTTTCTTATCTAATGGTATACGTTCCATCTTACCTATCTGAATCTTTTCTTTTAACTCTTTCAATATATTGTTTGTGTCTGGTATATGTTTGAGACGGTCCATATAGTTGTCGAAGTCATTGCATATAATCTTTGAGTCTGGGAATATTATATGACATAAATGGGATATATAGAAACTTCCACCGAACAAATCTACAAATGTTAGACCATTCGGTAGTTTCTTAAGTTCTCTCAATATAATATCTTTACATTTACTCTTATTTCCAAAGAACGGTAACGGTGGTTTTGTAAAATTCATTTATATATAATAATAAAAATGTTTTTTCCTGAAAAGTGACAGAAAAGTGACAAAACATGAAAACATATATAATTTGTGAAAAGCGACACATTATATAATGTTTTCGACCCAGAAGAAGGCTTCTTCCCAGAAGCAATGGAGGAAGAAGAAGAGTCCTCCGAATAAAAACTTCATTTATACTAAACATCAACATCAGGGCTAGAAGGCACGAAGTGCCTGGAAGCCCCACTACCTTTTTTTTTTTTTTTTTTTTTTTTCAATATAAATAATAAAGCATATTTGAAATCATTCCTGGAACAGCAACCAGTGATTTCTTATTATGCAAGGGTGATGGAATATGACTATGACGATCATAGTTCTCCTACAACTGTTGCAAGGTACAATTTTAAGTATGGATCATATGAATACCAACTTTCAAAAATTAAAAAAAATGAAAATGAAACAGTTGTTTTTCTAATAAAAGAAGAATATGTTTTTAATGAAGAGGCGCAACAAGGTTTCGATGACTTTTTAGAGGCGGTTTACGACGAATCTCATAAATTAAGAAATTTTCTAGAAATTTTATATGACGACCCTGACACACTCTTGTTTTGCTTTAACAATGGAAATTCCAAATTAATCAATTTTTTGACAAGCGAATCTGGTCTATATTTATATTTATTCTTAAAAATATTGAATTTGGAAGTACTTTATCAATATTTTTTCTATAGGCAAATTGATTCTTATAAGGAAATTACAGTTAAAAAAATGATTTCATTAGATAAGGAAGAGTATCGTTATAAATACAATGAAAATTTTCCTGATGCAACTAGTCTATTCCGTAGAGCGAAACCAAGAGATAGTTTATGGCGCAAATTGGAATATTTGTCACAATTTTCTGCATGGGCAATAATAAGCTTTATTGCTTGGATAGTAATATTTTACCTTGGCTCTTGTAATAATTGATAACCATAGTATTTGCATTCCATGTACTTCTTAATTTTTGCTGCTCCCCTGAAAATACAACTATTCAATATCATTTTATTTGTGCAAATTCTAAACTTTTTTTTTCTTTAGATTTTTCTTTAGATTTTTAGTAAGTGTAGCAAAGTCATAACATGATTTACAAGCACAAGACACTCTAAGCAGCCTTAATGATTTATCAGTCTTAGGCTACTCAAATGAATTTAAGCAAATACTTAACATGAAAAAAGTTTTTCTATAATCTCTTTCTCAAAATTTGAGTGAATTTAAATGTTTACATCATTTTTAATGCTTAATTGACAGCAGCATATTGTGTATATGGCAGTTCTTGCCTCTTACATAATCCCACAAGTTATAATAAACTTTTTCATTAGCAGTATTTAAATTCCATGTGATTTATTCTCTGTTAAGCACATTGGAGAGTACCTAAATGGGATAAATAGAATAAAAATGGAAATACTCCTCTCAATATGGCATCAAAGATTAATCAACTTGAAGGTGTTGGATATCTTATTTCTGTTGAGGTTAGTATTAAAGCAAAGAGAGATGAGAAAAATTTTAATTAATCAAATAGAGAATCTCAAATATAAAAGTTAAAGGTTTAACATATTGTCATTTTTCACTTTATAGACTAGACACTCATATATTATATCACTAAAATTCTATTTTGAAAATAATTTATAAAATATTTTGAAAAATTATGCATTACAATAAAAAATCTTATGAATTTATATATAGATATAGAGAGTTTTACTTTTTGACTGAACTAAAGTTATGTTTTTTTGGTCGATTAAAGGAGAGCGTATTTAACATCTTTCTTCTTCGCCAAAATGACGAATATCAATGCAAGAACAATTAGTACGACATCAACGACCCAAACAACGATCTCACGAGTGTTAGATGTCGGTTCAACTGGAATATTTCCGACAACTTCTTTAAGGAAGTATCCCAAACGGTATCCACTGATAGCAATGCGTTCCTTGCTCTGTGTCTGTACTGTTGTGAAGTAATCTTTTGAAGGCCAACCGTACATTGTTGTATTATAACCAAAATTATAAGCAACTTCGTAAGATTCATTATGCCATACCTCTGGAAAGAATGTTTTAACATCCATATTCTGAGATGTGTAGTGGCTTTGAGGTAATTCGTTGATTAACTTAGTAGCGTTCTTTTGGAACTCAGCACGATACTTAGGAATGAGTGGATTATAGATTGGGAAGTAGAAGCCAGCAGAATCCCACAAGAAGTGAATATTATTGCAAGCTGAACCAAGATTGCAGTTTAATTTGTAACCATTGCCACCGGCATCGCCCTTTGGGAACAAGTCATTAAATAAGGCGACATTGTGGTGTGGTGTGTGTACATCTGCAACAAAATGGATTAAACTTCTGAGATGGAAGGCCCAAACCCATGGATCTGTTGTTGTCTTATCTGTGAGAGCCCTGTAAGCCGAATCCATGTAAGTAGTAATGTTGTAGGTTGGAGGTGGAATGGAAGTATTATTTCCTTTGTTGATTGGGCGGTCTGAGAAGTGCCAATTTCCCATTACACTGAGGCTGTATGTGTCTTTGAGGTTATCTTGCCATGTTGTTGCTTCAGTAATTGTCTGTATTGGGTGTTGTCCGTATCTAAGAACGGCTTCAATCTTCTTTTTCTCTTTGGAAGTAAGCAATGACTCTGCTATACGGCCAATCATCATGTGTGTGTGTCCCCACCATGAAGCGCCGCTTCCAAGGAAGAGAGGGAGCATTTTTATTAATAAAAAATGGATTGACCCAAAATGTAATCTATTCAAAGTTCAAAATTCAGACGATGAAATCCCCTTCAAATTTTACGTAAGCTCCTTCAAAATTGGGGACCAATTATTCCAATATTATTTACATGCCAGGTATTTATTTTTTCCGATTTTTTGATGATGGCGGTTAGATTGAAGGAAGTCTGCGGATTTAAAATTAAAAGTTCGAGTTGTAGCTTCTGTGATACAAGTGCATTAATAACTACGCTTCCTTTCTCAATATAAAGCACTTTTTATCGATATTAGAGAAACCAACCATGAAAAAGTAAGATTCACTAAGTGGATTGGATGAAAGTAAGGGTTTCGTTTTGCGAAAAAAACGTACAATACGCAATTTCGCTAAAAAAACATTTAGCTAGCAATTTCGACCTTTGACTCCACTCAAGACGTCACTTTTTTAATTTTGCGGTATCATATTTTTGGAAAATCTTTATGAATATTATATAAAAAGTCTCTTTAATATCTATATTTCATATTTTTATCGATTTTTAAAGTTTTTGCGAAAAGTATTCAATTATTTTTGCTATTTGGTCGGGTAAATGTCAGATTTGCGACATTTTCTGATATGATATTCAGATTCTACGTTGATAATAATGCATATAGAACCCTCTTGCTATTGTGTCAAAATTGCGAAACCGATAGCAAAAATATCTCGCAATATCAAAATTGAGATATTGAGTGAATTATGCATTATAGAGATTAAAAATCTGATTTGTGAAAACATCTCATCAGTTTCTAGCTAATTCAAAAATCTTTACTATCTTATTCGATTAAAATGAAAAGGGAATAGTTTCATTATGCTTTAAATGACAGCTTTATAATATAATCATAGTTTTCGCTCAATATGCAGCATTTTTTTTTCGAAATCTATGGTCAATATCCTAAATACTGATTGCTTTGCATTCATATCTCTTACATTTTCTATACCCACATCACTATTCATTGCTATTCCTATCTTTTTCATTTTTGTTTGTTTCTCATAATTTCTCAAAAAACATGATAACTTGATATTTGTAAATATCATACTTTATAACGTAAATAAGAACTTGACCTATTAAGAAAAGCAGTAATGAAAAGAAAATCTGAAATTCATAAAAATTACAAGTTTCTGATGACAATTAGCTTAATTAAACCAGGTACAAGATTATATAATTGTATTTTCTATCCAATTATCCATATAATATCTTATCCAGAAAAAATAACTTGATCAATACCAAATGATTTTTTAACTAGTAAATAAAGTATTTTCTTTACACACACATTGTATATCATAGTTTTTTTTTGGTTTCGCAAAACATCCAAAAACAAATATGCTATAAAAGTGACAATTTTAGCAAAACGAAACCCTTAATGAAAGCAATCGAAATTACATTTATCTTCTCAATTCTGCAAGCTAACCTTGATAATATTGTAAATGAATGTAATTGGGTCGCTCGAATCTTCGTACAATACAAAGCGCAATAGAGTATACATGAGTAGTGCATTATGAGTCTATTGTTTAAAATGAATAATATCGTTAAAATTGTAAATTTATAGAGAAATGAGAGTAAAAAATTCGAAATAAATTAGTAGTTGTAAGTAAAGTATGTTTGAAATCAAGCTTTATATGGCCTGCGTAATGTTTATTCCTGGTTGATTCCCTCAAGGATTGATGGGCGGACACCCTCACGAGCTGGAAGGCTGATGAGTGGGTGCTCGTTCTCACCGATGACGAAAACGTTCATGATACGTGTGGCGAAGACAGCGCCAGATGTATCCTTAAGGTGAACGATATCGAAGGAAGCCATCTGCTTCTCGATCTTCTGGATTGTTCCGACACGGCCGACGTTACCACCAGCTGTAACCATGGCAACATCGCCAACCTTGAACTTGATGACGGATTCGACTTCGCCTGTCTTGATGTTGAACTTGAGAGCATCATGGACACGGACGGATGGATCAACATAGGAGATTGTACGGCCATCGTGTGTAACAACGTGTGGGATACCCTTGGCACCAATCTTGAACTGGTTGACACGAAGAAGCTTGAAGGAGGCTTCCTTAGCTTCGATGTGGTGGACGCAGAAACGGCCCTTGCAGTCGTAGATGATACGGAAGAGTTCGTTGGATTTGCCGAGTTCGATGACATCCATCAAACCTGTTGGATAACGATAGTTTGTGCGGACCTTGCCATCGACCTTGACGAGGCGGCGCTTGACAATAGCGACGGCTTCCTTAGCTGTAAGAGCGTATTTAAGGCGATCACGAAGGAAGATGTTGATTGGAAGGCATTCACGAAGTTTGTGTGGACCTGTGGATGGGTGGGAAGCGAACTTACCCACGGACTTAGCAAGAAGCCAGTGGTGTGGAGCTGTGAGGCGCTTAAGATGGAAGCGTTGGCAACGTGGCATAAGAAAAAGGACCGACCATGAGAAACTTTTTTTTTCTTCTCATTGCCAAGAATAAGAAAAAGGACCAATCATTATCTAATAGAATATAAATTGGGTTTATTAAAATGAACATTTTCTAAAAGGGGGGAAATTCGTCGACAACAAAGGTATCGACCCAAATTGTTCCCATTATGCTTGACATATGAAGTATAGTAATAGTGTGTATGGACTCATAGAATGGCTTTCGTTTGATTTCGAGATATATTATATGATCTTCTAAAATATCCATATTTTACTTGATAACGCAGATGTTTTATCGTACTATGAAAATTAAACGAAAAATATGGCTCAAGACGAGCAAAATTCGATGCTAAAAAAGTAAATTGTTTATTGATTAGCGGGCTTTCAGGTATTTTTTTTTGAAGTAACGCTTTATTCGTTTTTCTTACTACATCTGTATATAAAATATGCAAAAATAAGGATTTATAATTAAAAGTATTATTCGAATTGGGTAAATAAATCGTTAGATCTTAGATTTTATTAATCATTTCTTCTTAAAATGAGACTGTGGTAATGGGAACTGTGTATGAGAGTTGGAGTATTGTTAAATTGCGCGAAATGTTGATAAGTTTTAAAAACGATTTGTAGTATGTTCAAGTATATTAGAATTTAATGAAATGTGATAACATCGACTAAAAACAATCGATTTTAAGTGATTGATGAAAATCGATATCAACATTTAAAATTTTCGAGGTTTTTTTGACTGATTGCAATTGCTTTGGACACCTAGAATGAAGTTCTCCTTGGTGAATTTCTCCAAATTTTTTCCACATTAGAAAAAGACTAAGCAATTTTTTAGAAAATGATAACGTTTTTTTTCAATTCTCGATTTTTTTTGGAAAAATGAGGTTATTTTTTTTGAAAATTTATAATTTAGAGAGAAATGAACCATTTTCGTTGTGTTACAAATCGATTAAACCCTTTTATTTTTGTTATTCTATAATATTTCTACTAAATTATGTCGATTATACAGCAAAATCAAATATCTATATTTCAAAGATATAGAAAAGAAGTATATATTCCAAAATTATAAATCAGTCATAGTTTACTATCAAAAATAATATATTGTTCTATATAGATAACCATCCATGGTTAGTAATTTAAAATTATTTCTGGTTCAAATTAAGGATTAGAGAGAGGGTCAAAGTTGCTATTTGTCACTTTTCCACAAGAATATAATGGGGAAAAAGTTATCATATAGTTGATCTCATTCACTGAGGTGAGAGATGCATGTAGTGTAATGTGATAAACAGTGGGATTGCTGCTCTAAGTTCTAGGTTCGAGACACATTGGCTTCATTTTTCTCTTTTTTATTGACGTAAACTATTCAATTTTTGTGTTCTCCATTCAAATTTCAGAATTTTTTTTGCAGATTTCACGCTACATTCGAAGTTACCTTTTGTAACAACCACCACTGCCTACGAAAGACGAAAGTGTGTCACGATTTCACCCGGAAATCCGACGGTTGTTTAAGAGTAAGCACTTTTGGCACCTACTCTTAAGGATTATCTTCACATGTTTAGAAACCATTGTAAACATCTAGAAAACAATCAATAATATCATGATTTTATTTACAAATGAGTTCAAGGTATATATATATTGTGATTCGATTTTCGATAATAAATCTGAATCAAATGTATATTAAACTCGCACATTTAGTCTTCTTATCATAATAATGTTATCAGTTAGTGATTATGGTTACAAAACAAGCAACATTAGATCTGTATCTCATAATCAAACGGAAGTTAAGTTAAGATATTTGAGATTTTATCACCTGATAGTATGCATAATACTATACCAGAGTGACCAGTCAATCTGTTGTTTCAATATCGTTTCAAATTTTTTATACCAAAATAGTACTTTGGCTATCATTGATAATACGTAGGGTTGCTACTGTTGTAATATTTCGAAAAAATAAATGTATCAACTTTAATGCAAGATATGATGAGTTGAACATTGAATAATTGAGTTTTTGTAATATTAATATTCTTTAGTCCCTAGTATATCATTGTTTCATACTAATAACGTGGATCAATTCCGTTTCAATGATCAAATAAAGCAGAAACAATATACTCAGGTTCCACTTTTTTGGTCTAAAAAATAAGTCCCCCCTTTTTTTCATTTTCTCTCATAAAAATGGGAAAAATTTCATAAATACAAATATTTGGGAAATATTTTGTACAGCTCACAATTATTAATATGTTTCTCAAAATAGATTAAAAATTGAAAACCGCTCCACACATTCAATTTTTATTTTGGTAAAATATGATCTGATTATTTCGGATCTTTTGACTCTGAAAAGCAATTATACCGCAAGAAAATAGTGTACCGCATTTTAATTGATCTCTTTCGTAATATTTTACTTCTTAAATTTTTTAATGTCTGATCAAGACAGTAATCAGAGCAAATACAGTAAACTGCAAAGTGTCTACAAGTATTACATTGATTCATATGATGCGTTATATCAGCTGAAAACGGAAAAAGAAGAAGATTTAAACTCGATTTACAAAATGATCAAAACGAATTTGATTGATTCAAAGAAATGCCTTCCCCAAATTATAACAAAAGATATTTTGGATATCATTCCGTATAATAATCGCTATACAAAGTCATATTTATCTCTTGCCAAACTCGTATCAGATGATTATCAAATCAAAGAGTTCGGCAATGTTGAACTTGTTTCAAACTTTTTGTTTTACAAAGAATATGGCATTGAATTAGACAAGTCTGCTAATTTCGAAATTATTAAATCAGAAAATCTCGACATTCATAAAGAAAATACAATTTACAAAGCAATTATGAATAATGACTTAGAAGTATTCATTTCATTCACTGAAAGAGAAGGATTTGCTGAAAATCAAAAACTTCAAAGTAGTTTATACCCATGTTCTGAAGAAGGATTTTCATTACTTGAATTATGTTGTTACCATGGAGCAGTTGATTGTTTCAAGTTCTTAAGAACTAAATTTAACTCAGAAATAACAAAAAGATGTCTAACATTTTCATTTTTGGGAAGAAATCATGAGATAATGAGTGAATGTTTGAAACAACAAAAACCAGATCAAGAATGCATGAAATATGCAATTATTTCACATAACATTGATTTTGTAACATTCTTAGTGAATGAGCACATCATAAGTATCGACTTGCACGCTTGCGGAAAATATAATAATCTTGATTCATTTTTAGTTTTTTACGATCAAACTAATCTTTTAATCAGCTGCTTGATTTTTTCACCGATGTTTAATATTCCATCCCTATGCGAATATTTCCTTTCATTAGGTGTAGATATCAATAAAAATCTTTTAAATGGAAAAACCGCTCTTCATATAGCAGCACGTTCTGATAGTAAAGAAACAGCCGAACTTCTTATTTCACATGGTATTAACATCAATGAAAAAAATAATGATGGAGAAACCGCTCTTCATATAGCAGCACGTTCTGATAGTAAAGAAACAGCCGAACTTCTTATTTCACATGGCATTAATATTAATGAAAAAAATAAAAAAGGAGAAACTCCTCTTCATTTTGCAGCATTTAATAAAAATAAAAAACAGTTGAACTTCTTATTTCACATGGTGCAAATATCAATGAAAAATATAAAGATGGAACAAACGCTCTTCATAAAGCAATATTTAGTAATAAGAAAGAAACAGTCGAATTTCTTATTTCACATGGTGCAAATATCAATGAAAAAGATAAATATGGACAAATCGCTCTTCATGATGCAGCACATCGTAATAGTAAAAAACAGCCGAATTTCTTATTTCACACGGTATTAATATCAATGAAAAAGATAAAGATGGAGAAACCGCTCTTCATATAGCAGCACGTTCTGATAGTAAAGAAACAGCCGAACTTCTTATTTCACATGGTATTAACATCAATGAAAAAAATAATGATGGAGAAACCGCTCTTCATATAGCAGCACGTTCTGATAGTAAAGAAACAGCCGAACTTCTTATTTCACATGGCATTAATATTAATGAAAAAAATAAAAAAGGAGAAACTCCTCTTCATTTTGCAGCATTTAATAAAAATAAAAAACAGTTGAACTTCTTATTTCACATGGTGCAAATATCAATGAAAAATATAAAGATGGAACAAACGCTCTTCATAAAGCAATATTTAGTAATAAGAAAGAAACAGTCGAATTTCTTATTTCACATGGTGCAAATATCAATGAAAAAGATAAATATGGACAAATCGCTCTTCATGATGCAGCACATCGTAATAGTAAAAAACAGCCGAATTTCTTATTTCACACGGTATTAATATCAATGAAAAAGATAAAGATGGAGAAACCGCTCTTCATATAGCAGCACGTTCTGATAGTAAAGAAACAGCCGAACTTCTTATTTCACATGGCATTAATATTAATGAAAAAAATAAAAAAGGAGAAACTCCTCTTCATTTTGCAGCATTTAATAAAAATAAAAAACAGTTGAACTTCTTATTTCACATGGTGCAAATATCAATGAAAAAGATGAAAATGGAGAAACCGCTCTTCATAAAATAGCAGCATATCATCGTGAAGAAACGGCCGAACTTCTTATTTCACATGGTATAAATATCAATGAAAAAAATAACAATGGAGAAACCGCTCTTCATATTGCAATATGGCGTCAAAATAGATTAACAGCCGAACTTCTTAAATCATATGGTGCAGAAAACTAATGTTCCAACGTTAGATGATATGATTTTAAAAAGATAATATTGGAAAATTAAACACTCTTCAATATTCAGCATTCTAAAAGCAGTTTAAGTTAATAAATATCCAATTTATTTTCAATTCTATTTTTAAGGTCCATCTGACTTTAATTCCAATTTTTGACAACCTTAAACATCTGAATTGAAAGCCATGTCATAGGGGCGTAAGTACACCCTAAAAAAAACTTCTAAATAATGGTCATGCCTCATATTTCGTAAGTACCTGATATGAGAAATCTTATCATCGTTAAATGATGTACTTGAAATTTCTGTAATCGATGAATATTGAATTCCATAACGCTTTAAAATATTTAGGGATGCGACGGTTTTACGCCATGACCGTTTAAAAATAGAATAATACGCCATTTTTGGGGCCGAATGGCGGCTACTTCGTACCCGCCATTCGGCCGAATAACAAAACAATACAAAATTATCGCCGTCCTTTTTTTTTCTTTCTTTCTTTCTTTTTTTTTCTCTCTCTCTTTCTTTTCTCTTTCCTCTTTTTACTCCTCTTTCTCTTTTCATCATTAAACGTAGAAAGATATATTAATATTATTTTAAAATTAAAAAAAAGAAAGAAAGTATAATAAGTAATTATTTAGTTATCGATATATATATGTAAAGTGATAATCTGAGGATAATCTGAGGAGGAGTCTGAGGATTAGACCGAGGAGTAGTTTGAGGAGTTTGATGATAATCTGAGGAGTTTGATGATAATCTGAGGAGTTTGAGGATAATCTGAGGAGTTTGAGGAGTAGTCTGAGGAGTTTGAGGAGTAGTCTGAGGAGTTTGAGGAGTAGTCTGAGGAGTTTGAGGATAATCTGAGCATAATCTGAGGAGGAGTCTGAGGATTAGACTGAGGAGTAGTTTGAGGATAATCTGAGGAGGAGTCTGAGGATTAGACTGAGGAGTAGTTTGAGGATAATCTGAGGAGGAGTCTGCGGATAATCTGAGGAGTAGTTTCAGGAGTAGTCTGAGGACTAGTCTCAGGACTAGTCTGATGAGGATGACTCTAAGGAGTAGTTTGAAGAGTAGTTTCAGGAGGAAGATCTGAGGAGGAGTCTTATGAGGAAGATCTGAGGAGTAGTCTGATGAGGAGGGGTCTAAGGAGTAGTCTGAGGATGATGAGTAATCTGATAAGGAGTAGTCTGAGGATGATCTGAGGATAACCTGATGACTAGTCTAGGAGTGGTCTAATAAAAATGTAAAATATTTTCAAAGAAAAAATTCTATGAATTTTATATTTTAATTCTTAGCATTATACTGAATAAAATAAACATAAATATCAAAATTTGAAATTGAACACGCCAAAAAATTGATAATCCACATTCAATATTTTGTAAGTGGCGTACTTTTTGAATATTCGCCATACGCCTTGGAGTTCTCAATTTTGAATTCGCCTTTATTTGGGCGACCTCAGAAAAATACGCCATTAAGAAAATATTGTATGAGATTTTAAATTTGAACACGCTCTACCTTAAGGAATTAAATTTATTAAGATATATTTATATATAATAAACGATTACTTAAAAAAAGTATTTCATCACTTATGTAAGTTTCAAAAAAATCACGAAAATAAAAAAATCAAGATTAAAATTTTATTTTTAATTTTTGAATTTCTCAAATGGCGAAATTTTTGGGCGAACAAAAAAAATGTACGCCCGGTCAAATGGCGTGTTTAACGCATCCCTAAAAATATTAATGAAGTTGTCGAAACAATATGTTTCAGAAATTCATAGTGAATTATAAACAAATAACATATGAAAATGTAAAAAAATTCTAAAATTCATAAAAAATACAAACAAGTTTATAAATAACAAAGGATAGAATGGCTATCATATGCCTGTATCATTAAATTATCTGGAGCATTTCTAATTATCTCATCACCATGATGAAATACATATGTTTCATCTAATCCTGAGTGCCAAGCAGCAATCTGCTTAACTCTTACAGGTGTTTTGAATTTGTTTAGTGGAGGAGGACACTTGCCAAAGGCAGACCAATTCTTATTTTTCAGTTGATCTATATCTTCGTAGAAAAGTGGCCAACCAATAAAAGATTTCAAATGGACATCTTCAAAATTGAGCTTCATCAATGATATAAACTCTTCTGTGGTAACGTCATCTCCAACTTTATCATGAAAACTAAAGAAATCGTCAAAATATCTTTTTTTCTCAACCCAAAAACGAGCTGTAAATCTATTCAGTATCCATCCGGAACCTCCATGGATGAATCCAACAGATGTATTGATCAATTCAGGCGTACAGTATTGACTAGTTATCATAAAATTTTGGTGTTTCAAATCTAACTTAAAAATCTCGTATGCTAAGTTTTCTGCATCTACATAAACGTCTTCTGTACATCTGTACACATAATTATATCTAGTTTTTAGAAAATATTTGTAAAGTGCAAAATTGTTGTGATACATCTGTCGGTGCTTGATTGTTTCATTGTGTTCTTGCGATAATATAACCATTCTTGGATCGATAGTGTTATTTATTGAAGTTAGCATTACTTTTGATTTCGGATATAGTTTCATGAAGTTTCTACCCCATTTATTGTATGAGTAATATGCTCGTTCACAGTTTGGGTTGTTGCAATTGATAGATATTAAAATTTGTGGATCGTATTTCGAAATTTTTGTTGGAGGAAATGGAACAATGTGTCGGATTATTTCCATAACTATCGCAGATGCAACTAAATAATAAACAACTTCTATTCGTTTCTTTCTTTTTTCTCTTACTTTCATTGAAAAGTGCCAATAATAATTTGATTCCGAAACACCGTTCATGAGTCACTATTCTATTGAAAACTGTACTGACCCACCTACTGCTCAAATATAAATGATACATGTAGCACAAATTTTCCATCTAGATCTAAAAAATATTGAAACTCTAAAATTAAGATTATTTTCTATATCGTTATTTGATATTTATATAGGAAAAATCAAATATATCTATAAAATAGAGTGTTCATGTAGTTATAAAATACCTAGATAATAAATATTTTTGCCGTAAAAGCTGATTTAAAAAAAATTCCAATTAAAAAATGTTATTTCAATTTTTTGTCGCGAAATAATTAGATATTTTCATTATTTTTCTCGAGATCGAAGAAAATTTGGAATTACATAGAAAGATTTGCATCCATCTACAGCAACCAAATAACTTATTACCGCAAACTGAATTGAAAATTTCGAAATTATTCAATCCAATTTTATTAAAATACAAGAGAATAGACGAATGTTGTATAGAAATAAAGCAAGACTCAACGTGGTATGACCTTTGAAAACTGTTTTTGATGAAAACTATCTCTCCACCTAAGAATTCAGTTGAAGCTGCTCGCATGCAGGACTACATTGTCTTTTTCGATCTACCACATTCGGATTCGCGTCAAGGCCGCTCTACAACTTCAAGATGCAACACATAACCCATATGAAGACGTACTTGAATCATTGAGCGGAAAGCCAATCATTCAGCTAGTCTGCTTGGAGATGAGGACGAAAATTAAGATGATATTTCTACCGTTCTCATTCACCATAAAGCTCAATCACTTTTAAAAATGTGTTCGAAAAGTTCCGTGTTTGAAGTAAATATTTTCTTACATGATATGAATAATGAGTATGTTCTGTGAAACATTAGAAAGAGAATATTTTTAATCAAGCATAAATTATGAAATTTGATTCATTAGAAAACTTGCATTGTATAATTATGAAAGGCTTTTCTAATCATTTTCTGCACCATGAGAAAGAAGAAATTCAACAATTTCATTGCTGTTTTTTGATGATGCAATATTTAATGCTGTTTGACGTTCACAGTTTCTTGAATTGATATTTGCACCATGTGAAATTAAAAATTCAATTGCTTTTAATCTATCATTAGAAGCAGCAAAATGAAGTGGTGTGTCTCCGTGATGGTTTATTGAGTTAATGTCTGCACCATGTGATAAAAGCGATTCCATAATCTCTGTATCAAATAATGAAGGCGCATAATGAAGAGGTGTATTCCCACTATAATCTTTTGAATTAATATCAGCACCGTGTGAAATTAATAGATCAGCAACTTTGCTACAATTCATGTATGCAGCACGATGAAGAGGTGTATCACCACTATTGTCCTGTGAATTAATATCTGCACCGTTTAGGATAAGAATTTCTGCAACTTCCACATGATCGTTATCAGACGCCTGATGAAGAGCTGTTCTACCATTAATATCTTTTTCATTGATATCTATACCATGGGAAATAAGAATTCTTGCATTTTTTGAACGGCCTCTTTTTGCTGCGTAATGAAGAGGTGTTCTATCAAAACAATCTTTAGCTTTGATATCTGCACCATGTGAAATAAGAAATTCAATAACTTCTGGTAAACTTTGTTGTGCAGCACAATGAAGAACACTTTCTCCATTGTTATCTTTTGCATTGACATATGCTCCATTTGAAATCAGAATTTCATTTATTTTGACATTTGAATAGATGCAGAATAATGAAGAATTGATTTACCTTCTTTATTTCTTGAATTGACATCTGCTCCATGAGATATTAAAAGCTTTATTAACTTTTTTGATCCTGAGAAGACAGCCCAATCAAGAGCGGTATCACTAAAGTCATCTTGTGCATTGATATTTATACCAGAGTTAATAATTAGTTCAACAATTTCATAATTTTTATTGATTATTGCAGAGTGGAGAGGTGTTCTTCCTTTGCTATCTTTAAAATAAAGATCTGCTCCATAAGAAATACGGATTTTTGCGATTTTTGTATTTTTACCTGAAACTGCTAAATGAATTGGCGACGATTCACCTGATTTATCTTTTGCATTACAATCTGCGCCATGAGAAAGAAGGAATTTTACCGTCTTTGTATTATCATTTTCTATCTGCCGAAATAAAACTGTTTCTCCATCTTTATCTCTTGAATCTATATTTGCTCCATGTGATAACAAATATTCCCAAAGGGAAGCAAATTAAAATCAAATGAATAAAAGAAAGCATTGTTGATGTCATTAGTTCGATCGATATATGTTAGAAGTGCTTGAATATTATTATATTTTCCACATGCTTCTAAATCAATATTTAATTTGTATTCATCCATCAAAAATATAACAAATTCGATGCTGTGTGACATAATTGCATATTCCATGGATTGTTTGTCTGGCTTTATTACTTTCAAACATTCTTTTATAATCTCTAGGTTCTTTCCAAGAAATGAAAAAAGGAGACAATAATAACTGATTTTTGTTTGAAATTTTGTTCTTAAAACATTGAAACAATTGATTGAACCATGATAACAACATAGTTCGAGTAAAGAATGTTTATAATATGGAATTGGATAGAAACCACTTTGAAGTTCTTGGTTTTTATTGAATCCATCCTTTTCTGTGAACTGTATAAATGATTTTACATCATCATCCATTATTGCTCTGTAAATCGTGTTTTCTTCATGAACTTCAATAGAACTGTTTTGAATATTATATTCTTTGATTCTATCCATGTCTATAAAATTGAGATCGACTCCAAACTCTTTGTTGAGAAAGTAACTGAAAACAGTTGAACCAGGTAGAACTTCTCTTGTTGAATTTTTGTAAATCTTTTTGAATAATGTCCAATATGATTTAAAGTAACGACAATTGCATTCTGATGCAGTTGTTATTATATCAAGAACATCAGATGAATCTAATATTTTGGTTTCAATTAATTTACTTTTGATATCTTGGCAAATTTTGTTAAGTTCATCTTCATTTGTTGTATTAAGTTTGTACAATGAATTCATTATATCGTTATAATCATAACATATTGCCATGAGTTCATAATAAACTTCTTTATTCATTTTTTGTTTCCATAAATTGCGTAAATTGTCACTTTTCCTCCATCATAATTAACAAAGTTTATTTGCACATAAAATAATGCATATAGATAAAAGAATCAATATTTGTGATTCAAATGCTGTTCGGTATTAGAATCTAAAATAATTACACTGTTATTGCATTTCTAACAGGCTTCACGACTAGAAAAACTCCGCCTCGTTTCTTAATGAAAAAGAGTATTGTGCCTACGATAGATAAGATTATTACTATTGCAATTAAGAGTCCGCCAGAAAGCTTTATCGGCATAACATTAATAGACCTAGTGGGAGTTGGTGGTGGGCGCGTTCTCTTTGGTTTGCAGAAACAAGTTCCAATAAAAAATATTAAAAGGCCTATCATGTAAAATAAGGTGACGAAAAAATTTTGAGTAAGCTCTCTGAAAAATATCTATTGAACATAAAAAGTTGTTTTGGATTTGAATAGTTTACATATAGTAGAAATATTTTGAAATGATAAATATAACGTTCTTTTGGTTGATTATTATTTTAAAAATAAGTTAGATTAGATTGATTTGAATATTATGATTTTAATCGATCACAAAAATTATATAATTCAAAATTGGAATATTATACTTTATGATTATAACAATGCCGTTTGAACAATAACTACGATTCAATTTTGAAATCATTGAAAAGTTGTTCTCAAAATTATTGCCGGTATAAATTAGCACTCAAAATTTATATCAGATTTATCAATGATAAAGCCATAAAATGCTGGATTATTCTGATTTCGATGCCTAATCAGTTTGAAAGGATACAAAAATGTTTCAATGCAAATAAATTATCAATATTATATTGTTAGATTAATTTTAGTCTAAGAAAATTTAATATTTATCCAAATTTTGACAATGATTCAAATAATTTATTTTAAAATATTGTTTCCATTTGTAATACAATAAGAAACAAAAATTTTTATTAGAATTCAAAATGTTGGAAATTAAAAATAAAATGATTCTGAGTAATTCTTGAAGAATTCAACTAATGCCCCTATCATGGTTTGTATTTCGAACTATTTTAACTATTATGGTTCAAAAAAAGATAAAATTTATATTCGAAATATGACATTGAGAAATAAATATATGAAAAATCAGCATTCAAATATTGTCCAAGGTAAATTTATGTAAGACCTCTTGTACTATTTCAAATTTTTAATCAAAATTCAAATATTTGTATTTAACTATGCTAAAACTAATAAGCAAGGCACCTAATTCAACGAAATTAGGTGGCAGCGTATGTATTTAATAAAAATAGACGATGGAATTATAGTTGCTTTTAAGAATTCAATGGAATGATATGGCTAACAGAGCATTAATTATGACGGTTAGTGCTTACGCTAGATTACTCGTGAAAGTTTTTCAATTGAAAAAATCAATTTTGAAAATTGAGTAAAAGAAAATAAAAGCGAATGTAGATAATTCGAATATTACAAGATTCAACATTTCAATTCAAATTACCATCCCAAACTGGTTTTGTTTTATCGACTAGATTTCCTTTTGTTGCAAACGTGCAATAAATAGTCTGACCGAATATTTCGGCTCCATCCATGTTATCAATTGCTGCTTCAGCATCTGATTCGTAATTAAACTCGATTAATGCCTGGTTGCGATCCATTTTCATTTTAATATCTGCAAGATCTCCAAATATTACAAATGCGTCTTTGATTGTTTGTTCTGTTGTTTGAGGTGGAAGGTTGCTAACCAAAATTATGCATCTATCAGTCATTGAATAAAATTGTCACTTTTTTGGTTTAAATTTGATTTTGCATGAGTTATTCTTTATGTTACTGTGTTATCCAATATCAATACGTAATATATAAGATAAATTTCGATTTATTATTTCAATCTCTTCATTATTTCAAAGGGAAATTGTATTTTAAATAAAGATGTGCTCAAAAATTTATGAAATTTTAGAACTTCAATCATTTTATATACATTTTCATCATATGTTATATTGTTTATTTTTTTAAGGTATCGAATTTATTTTCATCTGGTTAAAAGAATGAGAATTAATGAAAATTAAAAATAATTTTTTTAGCAAGTTGCTGAACCAATAATGATATCCATACAAAGTAATTACATAATGAAATGATACTAAGTGGTTACAGGTTATTGCAAAAGAAAGAGTGATATTAGTCTTGATATTGACAAAATTTTCTTTTGCATACAAGAAACAATAAGAAAAACATTAATTTGAATTGCAGAAATATATAATTCCGGATTTAAAGGTTCATTGTTATGCCTACTATATATCAAGGCAAGAAGTTCAGAAGTACTTCTAATGATGGTGTAATAATCTTTTTTTTTACAATAAAAAAAGTTTCTTTTTTATTCAAATCATGTAAATCAAATAATACAATTATAATAAAAAAATTATTTCTTCTTATCAATTAAATAAGTTACAACAGGTCCATTCTTAATTTCTATTTCACCTCTTTCTTTGATTTCGAATGGTCCTCCGTAAATCAATTCGTAGACAGCTCTGCTTACGTGTACTTTCATTGGAACACCGTGATGTTCCATTTGTTGTGCCATGTTGATTGCAGGACCCAAAATTTCGAATGTTGGCTTCTCTGTTCCCAAAACACCAGCAACAATAGGACCGCCAGTGTTTACACCAACTCTTATCTGCAAATTTTGGTTGATTTCCTGGTTGACTTTCATCAAACCTTCGATACATTCCAATCCAAATTCAACGACATCTTTCGCGTGAACTGCTGGTTGATTTACATCAGCAAAGATACCTCCTGCTCCCATATAGCAATCACCAATGCATTTGATCTTTGTCATCGTTGTATGCATCGCACAAATTGAGTCGTACTCTTTGGAAATTCTGTTCAAAGCCGCCATAACCGTTGATGCAGGCAAACTTCCACACCAAGGAGTAAAACTAACGATATCCATGAAAACGACAGTAATACTTTGCACCGCGAAGTTGATATTCTTTTCTCCGGCTTGTACTCGAACAACTAACCTTGGTGGCAAAATTGATGCCAACATTCTGTCACTTTTTGTACGTTCATCAGCGATTAATCTGTTGTACATCACTGTTTGAGTGTCATCTCTTAAACTGATGATTATATTGTTATTCAAAACAGTGAATGTCAGATTTGCGTGGACTTCCGTGTTATCAGCTTTCTTGTAGATATAAGTTGCCTCGAAATCATCTTCACTTGTCAGTTGTTTCTTTGTGTTGTTTTCGATCTTTTCGAATGGATTTCCACTGGTAAAATTCTTTCCAAACACAGAAACGTTTTGTCCAACAAGTTCTTCATTGTTAATTCCGAAAATTCTTGTAATAGAGTTATTCGCGGAAATAACGTTTCCTGTAATATCCAACATCAATATTCCATCAGGCATATCTTTAACTAATACTTCATAAAACTCCGCATCTCCTGTAGAAGATTCGTTTCTTCTATCTTTGAAGTTTCCTGCTAAAAGTTGGGCTAAATATGGATTAGTTATTACGATATTTCCTGGACAATGCAACAACAATCTCAAAGCAAATTTTTGACGATTTTCGGAATGAGACAAAACAACTAAAATTGCGATTTCAAATATCAAACCAACAACCAAAATAATAACAGCTCCTGATGTATAATATGGGTCATCTTTTTCAAGGGAACTTGTCATTGTTGGCACAATCTTTTAGAACAAATCATTATAATACATTTCATATAAATGAATGATATGTACATGCCAAAGATGTGTTAATCTTGTATCATTAGTATAAAACGCAATTCCTTCATTTTGATATTTAAAGACCATTGATTTCACTTCAGTTTGTACATAAGTTGTCAACAAATCGGGATTCCAACATCTATAAACATCATGAGTAACAGCAGGAGTTTGTCCATAAACACATCCTTCAGGTGCAACACCAGCTAATTCTTCAGCTGTTAAAATAGAAAATGCTTCAGTGTTCATTGAAGAATTTCCATATCTTACAGCTTTGTAATTAATAATTCCTTTGTCTTGCCATTCATTAACAATTGGAATTAATGATTTAGCTGTGTATCCGTATACAGGGTATCCATCAAATTCGCATGCCAACATATTAACAACTAAAAGAGAAGCGAAATCATAAGAATAAGCAGCCATCATGTAATCGATTTGTGGAGCAGAAAGATTCAATTCTTCACCACATCTTATTAAGAATAAACCTAAAATTATAACAGAACATAAATTACATAAAGCGAGGAATAACATACAAACAACAATTGTTATTGAATCACTTGTTGCTCCTCCATCACTTTCACTTGATGTTGAGAATATTTTCAGCATGTTTTCTTCTTGTTTGTTTAATTCATCATCATGTGTTGTTGAATTTGATTTCGAATGATCACTACCTTCTTTCTTAAGAACTTTAAATGAATCGGCAACATGAGAAACAACGTATTTTGGTAATGATGCAATTGCTCTGTAAATTGCAAGTTTGTCATGAGAAATATCTTTGACAATTACATAACAAGCAATTACATAAATAAAGAATATAAACAAACATCCGCCAATTAACGAATAAGTTGTGATTTTGATGGATTTGTCATCAGCAGATTTGATGTATTCAATTAAATTCTGTAAAGCGGCAGATAAATCAGCAGTTAAAACACGAGTATTTCCTATAATTGTTCTTATCTCGCGTTCTGAATTAGTTCTATTTGTTATTGAATCTTTTTTAAGTAAAGCTGTAACTAATACAGAATATTGCATAATTCCATGTTGTACAGATACACTTTCTGTTGTAGAATTCTTGGCAGGATCATCATTATAAGTTACAAAATTGACAGCGCTCTTATACATGTAATTTCTTACTGCTTCCATATTCTCATCTCCTGGTTTGAATGACATGATTTCAGCCAAATCTTGTGTCCTTTGTGTCAATGCGTCTGTCACGTATTTTAATTGTGTCCTAATATCAGTAGAACTTCCGAAATTAACAGCGGATTTTCATCAAACAATTGTAATGGTTTGAGATTAGTTACTTTCTCAGCAACATAATGATGTGACAAAGCAACAACTTGGAATATCTCTGCTCTTATTCTTGAGAGTTTTTCCATGAAGTTGAGAGGCTGTGTCATTGATTGGATGTTCTTAGGAATAAATATTGCAAGAGCAACAACAGGAATAATAAACAAAACAACAAACAAAACAATAATAAATATTCTTGCTGTTCTATATGCAGGAATTGATAATTCATTGATTGATTTTCTTACTGACATTCTTAAATCAGTATCTGCTTCAACGTGTTCGTCATCAGGATCAATTTCCTGTGTCAATGTGTTTTCTGTCAATAGATTTGCAGCTGCTTGATCTTCATCGGAATAATCAATGACTTTTGGTAATAAAGGAAACGCTCTCAATCCAAACTCATGTGTTTGATCAGCAATTACTGAAACACCACGTTGCAAAAGAGAAACATTTTGACGCCATGTATTATAAGCAGTAAAATCTGCAACAACATCACGTAAAAATCTGGAATATGCTCTTGCAACGAATCTAGAATTAGGGAACATTCTTATAAGATGTTGGAATTCAGCTTCACAACTATCTATTGCTATATATGCTCTATGAACAACACTTTCTAATTCATGGACATTTCCTTGGATAATTAAATCCCAAATATATCTAACTTTGTGTTTTGTTGCTTGAACTTGTTTTTCTATCTTATCTAGTTTCGTTTTCAGTTCAGGAATTAAGTTGGCTTCTCTTTGTCTGATGATTGTATTAATTTGTTGCAAAGTATGTTTGGCTAATGATCCTTTTAGCTTGTTCTGAACAATACTTACTGCAACCCAGTCCAATTGTTGTGTCTCTGCTGGATAAATAGCTATAAATTTGGCAAATGATAACCAAATTTGGACATCTTTCGGCCAATGCTCGATTCCTGCTTTGTACATCTTCCATGAAAGACAATATGGATGAGCATATCTGAATCCGGCAACGACAACATTGGAAAACATTGTTCTTTTGCCACATAAGTCTTGGAAAGACTCGGGATTCTCTTCAATTTGGTCGAGAATGAAGAGATATCGTGTGGTTTGTCGTTCGAAGAAGAACGAGCATGAAATAAAGATAATTATCCATGATGCTAATATTGCAAGGATGATATACTCTTGGCCTTTGATGTTGAGTATGTCGAAGATAACAGAGATCAATAACAAGATGGTTCCCGAGATCGATGATGCGTAAATGGCTTTTTTGTAGTTAATATTTACAAATCCACCGTATTGAAGGGTCGCAAATAGAATCGATATGTCCAAACGCATACAAGGCATGTAAGGATAATACGTGGTATCTTGGAAAGCTCTGAAGCTATGCCTGACAACGAATATACCATTAATGTGATGATTATGACACTGATTTGAACGGATGGAACAATTGTTTGTAATGAATCAGGTCGAAATGTAATGGTTACAGAGTAAATCGCCGACACCAACCAAACATACGCTAAAACTACGAAAATTACAAGGATAATGCCAATTATATGGAATGCGTTAAGATACTTTGAATGGTTATATATCATTCTTCCTATAGAACCAGTGGCCATTTCGCATGCAATTGGTGGTAATATGTAACCAGCGGTTCCAAAAAACAAAGATATTATAGGAGGAACGATCTTTGGTAACTTGGCTTGCTTCGAATAGTATACCGCTGATATAACTAAAAATATGTAGAAGATTATAAAAATGCAACCAAATATAACCATAAAATAAGGAGCTGCTTCGTCAATGTAACTGGCAGGAACAAGTGTGAAGAATACTGAGATTACATCATTAACAGTTGACATTCTACTCTTTTCTCCCCAGAAATTATAGTAACGGGTGCAAAAAGTTGGTCCGAAGAACTGTATAATTCGCCACACATAAGGAAGTCAATTTGGAAAATTGTTTTCACTTTAGGAGAATATAATTTTCCATTTGGAAAATTTAAAAAGTGAGACGCGCAGGATTCGAACTTTTTTAAAAGTTGATTTAAATGAATTTTAGTGTGGAATATAAGGATAATATCATATTTAAAATAAGAATATACTAGTTTATGTGGTATTAATTTTTTTCGATAAATTTGAGAGTATGTACGTTTAGGGCATGAAAAGTGTCAATTCGCTCAGCGAAAGCTGAGCTAGCTTCGTTCTCGAAAGAATAAGGAAGGAGTGAAGGAGAATGATACAGAAGTTGACACATTCATATCATTTCAACAAATTTTGATCAAATTGAAATTCAATAAAATTCAATTCAATTCATATCCTTCAGTCAGTACATTGACATCCTTCTGCATCACAATGATAACTCGGGCATCAATAGTTCTACAACTAACTCAGAAAAAACAAGATTATTACTTCCTGCTTACAGCTTTTAAAAAGTTTCGATGATAAAAATCACTCTACTCTCGTTTATCGACATATGGTGATAGTAGGTAAACATATTCTTATCGATATTAATAAAAATATTTGTACGAAAATCTTATCCAATTAGAGAGTTATTCATAAAGTATATGATAATTATAATTACTTTATCTTTGTTTTATCTTTGAATAAACAATTTAATTTAAATTGCATAATATTTTTTGGTTGAAAGACAGGAAACTTAGTTGAGTTTGTATTATTTTTATCGTTTAATTCATCGTATCAGTGAGTGATCCAGATATTTAAGATATTTAGAAAAAAAATTATTAATTTGATTAACAAATTTTAATCAAAATAGCAAAAATCTATTTGATAGCTGTAAACAAACAATAATTTTTATTTCAAGCAAAATCACTTATTTTCATCTAAATGTATAAAATTGTCAATTTTATGAAAATAAATTGAAAATCTCATGAAATGTAAAGGAGAGTAATATTTTTCAATTTTCTTTTTTCTTTGTCTCAAATATTTTCTGTTGGGAATTTTCTTGTTATCAAAAAATAATTTTAATATTTGTTTATTTCATTACATACAATAAAATTTTAAAAACTCTATTTCTTCTCAAGAAAATTTTTTCCTTCATATGAAGAAACATTTTGTTCTCCATTTGATACTGAGTCTAAATCTCGATTTTTGAATTTTCTTCTTTCCAAATTTCTTTTTTCCAAATTAGAAGTTTAATTCAAATTTTCAATAGTTTATATATTTTCTCAAACCGTCACAGATTTTCTCACTTTTTAGGGATTTTCTCTCAAAATATACAAAAATAGTAATATCAATACATGTGTCTAATATACTTTAAAACCATCGTGACAAAATTCAAAAACGAAGAGTTCTTCACTCCAAATTTTTTTCAAAATCAAAAAAATCAGATAAAAAAGTACGTTTGGAAAATTCATTTTTAGCATTTTAGGAATTTTCTCACTTTTCTTCCAAATTGACGTCCTTACCACACACTCATAATTATGTGAATTATGAAGTATGGTGGTGCCGTAGTAGTGACATAATCGAATAAAGTAAACATATTATTCCTCAATCTCTTGTACATTGAAAGCTGAATCATTCCTTGGTATCTAGATGATACATCAAAGGAACGCATTGAATTGCTTCCAAATGATGAAGTTGTAGTTGTTGATGTTGGATTTTTGAGGAATCATTAAAAACTTTTTAGTTCAGAAAAAAAATTTTAAAAAACGTATTGAATAATATAATTAAAATCTCAGTATCTTTTTTGTGATACACTATTAGTGGACACTAATATTAAAAATGACGAAAATGTATTTTTGAAATCCCTTGCAAAATTTTGAATGACAATAGAAATCTACCAAATTGACCGTAGCATTTGTAATAAAGATATTCCAATCAGTGTATTAATATCAATAATCAAAAAAATCACTTTGAATTCAAGTTTGAGAGTTTTTAAAATATGCTTTAAAAATAATTATTAATAAGGTCAATTGCGTGTATAATCCCTTTACACAAATTCAATGAGTGAAATTGATAGTTGCTTCAAAACATGTTTTCATGGTTTAACAAATAGTTTGTATAAATATAAAATAATGAAACTTTAGAATAGTAAAAAACGTTTTTTACAATTGACAATTATGACTCTAAATTAGTAATAATGAAGTAATAATCCAATTTAACTTGAATATATTCTCAATTAAAATGATATTGATTGAAATTTTGACAATTCCTACACAAAATATTTCTTTTCAATTTTACATTGACTAATATTATTTAATTAATAGTGTCATTAATATATTTAATTTTTCAAAATTGAATGTTGTGCCCACAGAATAACTTTCAACATTAATCAATAAAAGTAGAATATACCTTCTTTCTGACACTATCTAATTAAATATAATGAGGATTATGAATATAACTATGTCAATATTTTCCAAAAACACAGACAATCATTATATCTGGTTTTCTTGATGAAAAACATAATGTAATTCTTATGCCAGGATAATAATGAAATTTAATCATAATTAACATCATTCACAATTAGTCCGATTCGTTCTCATGCTATTCAATCCATTTGCATAGTATATTCTGATAAATTTGTTATCAGAAATTTTAGCATGTACAAAAACCTCAAAAATATTTTCCCTAACAAAACAATTGTTTTGTTTTATATAGTAATTTGCGAAATTGTCACATATTTTTAATTTATACCTCCTATGACAAAGTATCCTCTCCATTCCGATTGTTAATTTTACTTCATTTATATATTTTACTTTCATTTTTTCCATGTAAGGAATTTTGAATACAATTCAAATTTAAAGCTAATATAATTGTAATTATATCAATTTGTTAATCATTGATCATTTTCTAATTCAAAGGTACATTCACTATTTTTGACAAAATTTTAAATTTTCATGGGGTTGTAAATCTTATAATAACTAGATGAATAAGGAATGAATCCCAGTATAATGTGCATCATTATATTAAACACTATATGTAAGGCTAATGATTCTATTAACACTTATGAAGATCTATAGTATTTGAGCAGATAAATTTGATAATTTCCAAAACTCTTATATTTCAAAATTAAAGTGTGCGAATGCATTTAAATGAGAGCAAAAAGAGATTGATGCTGTTAAAACTAGGTGTTAATTTGCAATTATTTCGCATCACAAGAACTACCCAGTAAATTCGGCTATCTTTCTTTGCAATTATTCTCCATTATACATATAATATAATGGTTAGGGTTTGAAGAAAAAGTTACTAGAGAATTATTGACTTTTGAAATAATGCAGAATTTTACTTGAAGAAATCATTAATTTATGAGTTCCAAATTGCTAAGCATGACGAAGGATCATTAAATTTGCTACAATTAAATACACCTATTGCAGAATTAAGATTTTTGAAATTAAAAGTTTGAAATATTGCCTTTTTGAATAAAAATTTAAATTTTATTATATAATCATGATAATATCTTATAGAAATTAAACGAAAATATTTTAAACCATTCAAATATTTTGAATGTCTTATCAATTTCAAATATTAAAAGATAGCTTGATTTTATCATCATTAGTTGTTATCAAAGTTTTCTTCTTTTGATGAACAACAGTAAATGATTTGTTAATTACTTGTCTTCCTTTTTCGCAGCAAAATCGAAAGTTATGATGATAATCTTGCTCTCAATTTTGAAACTCTCTGATTTACAAGTAAGCATTCCTTTGGAAAAGCAGTCCTATTCTGTTTTCAAGATATTTTAAAGCCTCCATTTCATACAATGCGCAGATCTATTCGAAATTGCAAGAACTCTCAAGAAAAATGCAGCAGCAAAGAAGATTCCATAGTTTCTAGCATCAAAAATTTACAACCTTAATACAACAGTTAAAGAGAAGCTCGAAAAGAAAATATTTAACCATAAAGCTGGAAACCATTCGATATCTACTATTGGATCTAATAAAAAGTTAATTATAACATATTTAACATGCTATTTGTTGACTCTGTTCCATTATATTACCATATATATCTTTTTGAAATCTAAAATACTTTTACGATTTTAACCATGTGTTGTTGAAACCATATATCAATCTTAGCTAAAGTATAGTTTATGAGTCTGTCACCATCTAACGTATGAATTTTCAAAAATGTCAAATATGTTCATTTTTTCTGTAGATTCAGCCATAATTTCACGTTGTTATACTATTCAACTATTATTTAATATTTTTATCGATTTAAATATATGATGAGATGCTTAGTTCTCCTGGAAATCGATTTTTAATCGCAATTTTAACTTTCCAAAAAAAATTCAAAAATAAAAACCCCTCTCAATTTTCTAAGTTTTATAACTCGCCAAATCTCTAGCCAAATTTTTTTTGGCCCGTATAAATATTGTTAGGCACTATATAGGGATGCTATTTATCCTCTTTTCATCCCATTTTACTGTTATCGCCTAGTGAATGTACCTTTTCTAATTCAATATATCTGAAATGATTTAATTCAAAATCTTCTTCTCAATTCAGGTACAATTTTTTTTGGGTACGATAAAACGAGAGAAATGCATATTTAATGAAGTTAAAGCCGTTTCCCCAGTTTTAATCATGTTTTAACAACACAAACATATATAACAATTCATGTCCTAGAGTTTTTGAAATTCAATTAAATTTAATTCTGATTTTAAGCTTTTCTTTTACTCAAGAATATGTTCTCACATATTGTATCTAAATACTTAAGTTGAACAATGCAAAATTGTTTATTATTTTTTCTGTTTCTATTGATTCCTAATCATCTTGCTTTCCTTTCTGAAAAGCCATTTCCATTATCTCACATTAGCTAGTGCACTATTTGTACCTATACTATCTTGTGAGTTATTATATACACGCAATAGATCCCTTCTACCGTTAATATAAAATCATATAAATTAGAACATAAGCTTAAATATACTTAATTAACTGATTTATGGAATATTAGAACATAAACTCTAATATTGATTACTTTTTGGATAACAATTCTTTCAAATCTTATTAAAACATATTTTTGGCAATGAATAATGGGATTAAATCATTCGCTCAATTAATATTTGTTTCGAAACACATGATAGAGCACAAAAATAAATAAATTTTGACATTTTCATTAAATGTTTCCAGCAATAAGATTAACACCATTCGATGAAGCACTCAGACCATCATTTCTTGATACCAAAGAGATTCATGTGTGCATATCTAATCTAGGATACTATTATTCCATTGGACTTTATAATCAAATGAATGAATTGCATAACTTATCAAAACTTATGTTTAGCGAGCTGGAAAAGGATTTCTTTGCACTCAATGATCGAATTAAAGCCATTTCAGAAAGAATTAGTAATTTCAAGAGGAAAGCTCAAACAATAATAGAACATAATCAAACACTATCTCCTCAAGCATTTGCTCAAAATTCTTGCGTTCAAAACAAAATGCCAAATGATACGATAGTTCAAGATGCAAGGCTTGACAAAGCTGATGTTTTTGTGCAAAAACTATTAGACAAAGCATATCCTCCACCTTCTCTCGAGAAGTTTCAATGCGTTATTCCGAATTACAAAGATTTAGAAAAACAAATTTCAGATCCTAATCAATTTGCAGAACAATATAAGCAAGAACTCCTTTCTAAGTATAAAGAACTTGTTCAAAATGCGCAAAGGAAAAAGAAGCCTCATGTCACCTTTAATGAAACAAAACATGATGAAAAATCAAGAACAATGTTGAATGTTTACGTCCAAACGATATCTCCTCCATCAGTCACGTTACTAATACCTCCTCCACCTGGCCAAACTTCTGGATGGAGAGATTACGCATTAAAAGAAATGAAAGCTACACCAGCACAACAAGGTAATGAGTCAGCAGCACAATACATTGCTCCTGCTCCATCTGTTGCTCCTTCTGTAAGAGTAATGAACAGAAAGCCACAAAATACAAACATTTCACCACAAAGACAAACAGCTGTTGAAAACTCTCAGCAATTATATTCAAGAGAGACACAAAATTATACAGAACAAGCTCAAATTTCTGCACCTCAGAAGCAAATTGAAGAAAGCAAACCATTACCTCCACCACCTCCTCCTGTTGCAGCTCCAAATGTAGAACCACCTAAGCCTTCTGTTGCAGCTCCAGCCCAAGCACCTAAAGCTACTCTTGGACATCTTGATTTAATCAAACAAGGAGGATTTAAACTCAAGCCCGTCAAAAAAGAAGAAAATAAGAGCGAAATCAGAGAAGATATTGATCCAAGCTTGCTTACCGTTGGTGAACTCCTTGCAAGAGTTGCAAAAATCCGCGAAGATACAAAGTTGTCGGATGATGAAGATGAAGAAACATCTAGCAATACATCATACGATTGGTGATACTTCATAAATTTTATCAATATTTCGAATTTTTATAATTTTTTTTTGAAATAAGGTAGTCACAAAATCTAAGTAGTGAGGCTCTCAAAAATTGAACCGTACTCCATACAAAATTTGTGTACCCTCACTACTTAGATTTTGTGGCCTTCAATTGAGAGGTTAGTTTTGATAGAGCACGTTATAAAATTAAAAGGGAAAAATAAATAAAATTTAAACATTTAATTATATATAATGTAAGGAGTGTAATTCCAAATTTTCTAAAAACTATTCAAATTTGAGCATTTTTTGGAAATAGTAAATCTAATATGTACATCTAATAACAACATGATTCATCACCTTTTCAAGCTCTGCAGTCAATTTTTTGAAATTTGATTGAAATAAATGTAGCAAAAATTACATTTCATTAGGGAATATATGAGTTTCTCTGGAAACAGGCTGATAAATTTAAATTTTGTCCAATCAACATGAATGCATTGAGAAATTTGGATTGATTTTCTGGTAGAATCTGGAACAATTCAACCATGTATAAATGGATCATGTAATCATCATGAAATGTTAGTGTTAGAGTTCAAAGAGAAACAGAATGAGTGGAAATCAAACACAATCTGAATAATTTTAAACGTATACAATCTTTAAGTTTGTATTTTGAATTCTACATATATGATTGTGTAATTCGTTCTTTCAAATTTTCGGATTCAGGCATGTTTTGATAAAATTCATTCCCAAAAACGTCAATTAACAATTAAATTTAGTGTATTTTAAATATATATACGTATTATATTTTATAAATTATATTAAATTCGCAAAATTTTAAGTTTTAAACAAAAATAAAAAATCTTCAAAATATGAAAAAAAAAAAAAAAAAAAAAAAAAAAAAAGGAAGTGGGGCTTCCAGGCACTTCGTGCCCTCTAGCCCTGAAGATGTTTAGGAGAAATGAAGTTTTGAGGACATACATGACTTTGAGTTTAGATATGACAAGATAGAATATGAGAGAGGTCCTATAAACCGGAGAAAGTGTCATATAAACATCTGTCATTTTACTCAGAATTTTACTCAGAATTCAATAAAAATATATTTTAGGGTAGAAGGGTATATCTACCCCGTTTTCTAACCTCATTTCTACCCCATATGTCCTTACTGAAAATATGACTTTGACCGAGTAGTTTTTTGTGCTGAACAAAAAGTGTCATATAAACATCTGTCAAAAACCGCTTTTTAACTTCACTTAAAATGCCACGTAAGCTACGTAAGAATATACGTAAGAGGAAGAGAGCATTGAAACATCCAATAGTAAGACTAACACCACAACAACAGTTGCAACAACAAATGCTGAATGACCCCACTATGTTGCAACAAATGTCAAGCAATCCTATGCTTTTAAACCGAGTTGTTGGTGCACAGAGTGGAGGTTTAAGAGCGGCACTTTTAGCGAAAATGGCAGGCTATGGTGGAGCTGCAGACGGAACAGCCTATAACCCTCAAAGTCAAATGAATTTGAGTTCACTCAAAAATCAAATAACAGATGTCAAAAAGTCAAACATAGACATACAGAAGCAAATAAGTGAAAACGAAAAGAAACTAGAATATGACAGACACACAAAGAAACTCAATGAGTTAAACGTAGAGAAAAAGAAGAAAGAAGAACAACTGAAAGAACTAAGTACAGAGGAATATGCGAAAAAAGTGTCAGAAAAAGCAGCAGAAGTAGCAAAAATGGAACAAGATGTCATAAATTTGAAAAACCATACTACTCAATATAAAATACTGAAAGATGAAGAGATAAAACAAAAAGCCCTGAAGACATATATGGATAGCGATGAGTATAAAAAAGAAGTTGAAGCAAATGTAAAGGCAGAAAAACTTTTACAGTTGCAAAACCAAACCGTACAGTATGAAAACTTAGCACAAGAAAGTAAAAATAACGACGCGGCTATGCAAAAGGCAATGAAAAGCGCAGAATATATAAAAGCTAACAATGACTGGTTAGATGCCCAAGCCAACGCTAAAGCAGCCCAACTCATAGGGTCAATAAGGACAAAAATACAAGCGGATGAAGACAGTTCAAATGAAGCTTTAACAAATGCTGACTTTAAGAACGCCTTCGAAGCTCTTCATAGTAAGGTGAAACAAGTGAACGACTTCTCATCTGGAAAGAAACTGAAGTCTGAAGGTTTCGACAAAGAGTTAAGAGAAGTAGCACAAAATATGACGAAAATAACAGATGCAGCAACGAGACAGGCAGTTCAAAGTGCCTATGACGCCGTTAGAGCAACTGTTGTGAAAAGTCAAGAAAAAGAGTTACAACAGACCAAAACAGACCTAGTAAATGCTTTCTTAAGAACGAAAAGTCAGGTAGGACATTACGCTGCAGATGGAACATATGTGCCATCTGGTGGAACTTATATACCACCAAACCCTCCAAGAGAAGCACCTGCACCAGGACTACCTAGAACATTTACATCGTCACATGGACACAGACACAGGCATGCACAACAACCAGCACAACAACCACCTCCACAACCAGCACAACAACCAACACAACAACCAGCACAGCAACCAACAGTTCAAAACCCTGCACAACAACAACCACAAACAGAGCAAGGACATAAAAGAAGTAGAGAACAAGGAAACCAAGAATTCTTAAAAATGCTTAAAGAAGAGTGTGGTTTCCCAGATACTGTTGACTTTAGTGACAGATATAAAGAAGCTATTAGAAAGTTCAAGGATGGAAATACTGACCCGAACCTATTTAGCTTTATGGCTCAGCACCAAAACGGATATAATCTCAAACCTGGAAAATACAAGCTCGCTAAGGGATATGATTTAATAGCATATCATCCAAATGACATGGATGAATTTACTCCGAGATATTTGATGTCAGAGCTAAATGACAATTCAACTTTCGTCATGAAACGCGTAAAAAATAGAGACGGAACGAAAGAACAAAAGCTTATGAATGCGGATGACGTAGATAGGGAAATTGTTGAAAACGGTCTCGGAATATATGAAATGCCAGCAGATGAGGTACAAGAAACTCCACAGGAAGAAGTTCAGATACAACCAGACATGGAAGAAATAGTTCAGCAACAACAGCTAGAAGAGCCTGAAGGAAACGAACAAGTCACTCCTTTGGAAACTAACTTCACAGAACTAGATGAAGATTTGGAACAGCCGAAAAATCTTGACCCTCAACAAGAGTATGCGGAGAATATGGAATATTTCCAAGAGTCTAAAAAAAATTCGGCTGACATAGTAGAAGAATATCGAAAAATGTTTGCCGACATACAAAAGACTCCAACACCAGATGAAAATATTCAGCATAGAATGGAAGAACTGAAAAAAATGTACACAAAATACAACAACCCTTTTTACTTACGAGCATTTAACGTTCAATCTTCGGATGAACTCGGTGAAAATAAAAGGTTAAATTTCAAGAAAACATATAGAAATGAAACATTGTTTAAAGTTCATTCAGAACCTAACCAAGATGGAAACAAACCTACTTTTGTTTCTGCAGACGATGGAACTACAATGAGATGGGGTCATAAAGCTAATCCAGATAGGTGGTTCATAAACTTACAACCACAATTCCAAGAAGTTGTAGACGCAATGGAAGTGAATGGTGAACCAGATATAGCTGGTATTTTAAGCGCGGCTTTAATGCCATTGAAAGATATGAAAGATGCAGATATTTTGGACCAGTATGAAATGAACATGGCTGATGGAAATATAACACCTGACGTTCTAGAACATTTATCTCAAAGAACTACACAGAACCATAGAGATGGTATATTTGGTGAAGAGTTTAGAAAGAAAGTTAGGGAAGAGAAGGAAGAGAACCTATTGTACATGACCTTGCAAACGAAAGTTTACAAAATGTCATAAAAACTTACTTTGCAGGCGATGAATCGAGAAGGGATGAAATATTTAAGAAAACTCAAATGGACAGTACCAAATGAAATGTTAGTATTGAAAAACATGTTCCTTGACAAAATAAAACCAACTACAGAAATAAATGACGCCAAGACTGAAAGATTGGGTAAAAGCTTTCCCATTCACAAAAGATATAGTTGGTAACATGGAAAGAAAACCAGAATGGCTACAAAAAACATATATTTGGAAACGAGCTTATTCCATATGGACAAGCTCTGTTTGAAGAGCTTGAACCAGAAACTCAGGAAAGAGTCATGCAAACAATACGCAAAGACTCAAATACAGACTATGACAAAACTCTTTCTAGGATATAGGTTACCTGAGATGGGCGACCAGAGCAAAAGGCAAAAAGGACATGGGAAATTTGCAACATACTAGATGAACATAATGCAAAGATGCAACAACTTCAAGCAGAGGGCAATGAAGGAAAAAGAAGAGTTAAAAACTCAGTCAGGAAGAAAGTAAAGCTTGGTCCACGTGGGTTCTATTATGAACATATAAATCCAACTATTCTATATTTTTACTCATATGAAATGTACGCCGCTCAGAATATAACGCCAACAGTTTTGGATGCTATGAATGGAAATGTTTTCCGAATGGTATAACGAATGCGACAATGCCATTAGAAGGTCAGAAATAGTTCCTGGAACTTACGAATATACAACTGCTGTTTCTTATGGAAATGTAGGTGAGTTTGAGAAGGTTCTTCAACAACAGTAGATATTGCTTGCGACAGGTTTCATATTATTTCTATTGACAACTCATTCTTATACGTGGAACAAGACATTGAAATAAAACCTTCTGCCAAGTTGTCTGACAAGAAAGGTTGCAATGGAATTTTCTATGTCGGATACCAATATGCTCCAGAAAGTTTTTCATGGGATATAAGATATATTCTAACTCTGACTTAGTTCAAACAGTAACATGGGCAAACTATGAATGTTCGCTTTGAGAAACTCAGTACAACCACAAGCTAGAGACAAACAGACCAGTATGCAACTATTGAGAAAATAAGAAGACTTGACCCTAACGTTCCAGGAGTTTATGTTGACCTTTCTGGACAAACTGCAGCAGCAGTAACCAAAGTAAAACTGAAACTTAGAGTTCCTTTGTCATCTTTTCCTCATCTTAGGTTTTTAAGATACTTGCCAAACTGGCAGGAAAAATTTCTATCGAACTTACTCCAAGCAAAAATAACTTAGTCATTGCACCAACACAAGACCCATTCACTCTTACAGAAGTAGTGGGAACAAATAAAATGTCATTCGCCGACTTTTGCAAAAACAAAGTTGACTTAGACTTTTGGTTTCTCAAACCTCAACACTGAAGTAAACTATTATTTCAATGCTGCTGGAGATGCTTGGGACCCAGTTAAGTTCACATGCGAAAAGTTTGAATGCAAGAGAATAGAAAGCAGACTTGCCGTTTATATGTTGGACCCAGATATTTCAAATGCTTTAGCTGCCAAATATATTGCAGTTCCACTTATGTTCCCTATACACCAAATATCTGTCAAAGACTTTGCAGGTGAAGTTGGAAACCAAAGTGCTGACCCAGGTGCAAGAACAGATATTGCTTTAACAACTGCAATAAACATGCAGATACTATGTTTGTACTGTTCAGACGAACTATAAATGACTATTCTTGTTTCTACAACCCTGGTATTAAATATCATATAAACATAGATGGCAAATACTATCCAAGAGAAGAATATTCTACATTGAGGATATGAGGTCATACAACTTGACATTAGATGCTATGAACTTTAACAACAACTTCACAACAACCATTAACCCTGAAATGCAAAGTTCTATTATGCCATATGTGAAAGTATGGACTCATGCAGGAGCTCAAAAAACTCAATATACAAATGGAGACCGTTCAAACTTTTGGCTTGGCATTCCATTTGCTGACTCAGAGACTTTATGGGTGGTATTTTCAACTGTTGGTACAGTTCAAATACAATATACTGGTGACAGAGACGGTCCAGATGAATTGAAGCAAAGAAGTTTACAAAACCAATAGCACTTTTCACGGAAGATGCTCTTTTGAAGATTCGTTCGATGAAACCTGCTGGGGCTCCTCAGATTGGTATAACGACAGCTTCCATCGAGCAGATTTTGCAGCAGGTCAGTAAGTGTTCTTGAACTGACTTCTCTCCGTCAAATATTGACAGTACGCCAGTTTTGATATAATATTGTATTAAAAACTTTCCTTTAGAAATATCGGTCAGTTTTGTTGTTATATTTTTGTCTGCTTCAAGAACTTTCACCATCTCGGTTATACCAACTTTCTTTGCTTTATGAAAATATTTTGGTTCAGCAAAGACTGCTATTCTATAACATTTTCCATTGTTTGTATAAAGAACTATTCTATCAATGAACTTGTATTGTTTGTGTGTGTAAACTTTGTTTTGCTTCAATTCGAAGAGATACTCAAATACGTCCATCTTTTTATTCTAAGTAAAATGTCATTTCCGAAAAATAGAAGCGTAAGTGTTTCAAAAGGTTTAATGGCGATGGCAGATGTGAAGTTAAATTCACCAACTCAAACAAACAGTCAAAGTGTTGTTGTCAATGTCAAAGAAAGAGATGTTGAAGTGGGGAAACCATACGAAGACGAAGATGGTATAACAATAGTTCCTGTAAAAGAACAACCAACATATCCTGAAGTTAGCAGAGACTTAAGTTCTGTTGCAGATATTCGAAAACGACTACCAACAACTTAAAGACAAACTTAAAACTCAGGAGAAGATTTGTCAGGCTTTGGGTATAATGTTAAACTTGGTCGAACACAACCCTGTAAAAGTGAACTCATATGTCATCGCACCTCATGAAATTTTGAAAGAACTATTGAAACTTTTGACAGAGGCAGACGATATAAACATCAAAGAAATAGAACCCGACATTGCTTGCTGTGGTGTTCATACAATGTCATTGACAAGATATACGTTATGAAAGGAGGTGAAACGTTGAACTTAAAGTATAGTTTCCAGACGTCATAAAAATATTTGACGACCACAACATTTCATTAAAATTTAGTTGCTAAGTAAAAATGTCAAAAACTTCTTGAAAGATGTTTGAAGAAAAATAATATAGACTTTATTTCATGTAAAGGACTTTACACACTTTTGAACGATATGAAAGACCCTGTTTTGTTTGTTCGTGTAGACAAAGGAAAGTTCTATGTCTTTACAAAATATTTGAACTTCTTAGACAGAGAACTTCAAGAAACGCCATGTGAAAGTTTAGATGAAGTTCTTCTCCACTTTCAGAAAAACTTTTAAATATATGTAAATGGCAGAAGACATAGTGGTTTATACTATTACGACTAAAAAACCCTGAGTCATATAATTCTATAACAACAAACTTACAAAGTCCTCAAGGACGATATTGTAAACTGACCTTAAACACAATGACGACTAAAGCCTGTTTTGCTTTTGACACCAGAAGACTTTGTTGTTGTGAATGGTAAAAAATACTTCTTTGAAGATACTTACTCAGATATACCACCAACAGGTTTTGTTGACTTATTTAATACTTTAAGGACGGATGTAACATGTGCTGCAACTAGAGCAGGTTTCATTATGTTTGGATGTCCGACTGAGTTTAGTATAAACGATATGAGCTATAATACAAAACTTATATCTGGTTTTTACTACCAACAGTTTCCTATAACAGGAAAAGGTGTCATACAAGGTTTGTCTGTTCCATTGACTTTAAGTACACCTATTTTATATATTGTTTCAAACTTAGGTTCAAAGTGCTATTCGAATGTCGACAGAAACTACTATGACCAAAAGATACTCATGCGTATAAACAACACTTTCTCTGCTGGTTTGCCTATTGTTCATTCGAATGCAGAATTTTCAGCTTTAGTAAACTCAAACACTTTAGCAAACATAAACTTAACCTTAGTTGACGCAAACTTTGTTCCTGTAAAACTTTTATGTCCTATGTATTTGTCAATGACGGCAGAAAGTTTCGAATTGGAAGATGCAACTGGTGAAAGTATTGTACTACAAGAACAACTTCAACAACAAATAGCTCAAGAACAACAAATGCAACAAATGGAACAAATGCAACAACAAAGTCAAGAATAAAAAAAATATTTTTTTTATTTTTATAAAAATGTACAGAATAGACGTTTCAGATTTTTATGACTTCCAAGCGTTCAGAAATATGTGTCCATTTAGAGACTATAACAAAGCAGTCGAGAATTTGAAACGTTTAGTCATTTATGTCGACTCTGCCCCAGAATGTTATGTCATGAAAGAATGGGATGTTGTCTTTAACAAACCAAGAGCAACCATAGTTTCAGAACAAGAATGTAGACAGAAACTTAAGAAAATAAAAGTCGTACAAGTTGGTATGAAGATGTTAGATGCTTGGGATATCTTATTGTCAAAGTTAGAAGATTTTTCAGTTCGTGGTATAAAGTTCTATACACCATCTCCAAACTTCTATTCTATCTTCACTGGATATAAATACGAACAAGTAGAATGGAAAGAAAATGTTATAGAAGCTTGGTTAGACCATGTCAAAGAAATTATATGCAATGGAAACGAAAGAGTCTATGAGTATATCTTATGTTGGTTTGCAAACATCTTACAACATCCAAGTGCTAAAAATGAAACTGCTCTCATTATAATTGGAAAACAAGGAACTGGTAAGAACACTTTCTTTACAGATATCTTATGCAAACTGTTAGAGGGCTATTCGAACCCTAATATGACAAACTTAGAAAACATCTGCGGTAAATTTAACTCTTCAATAGAGAATATGAAACTTATAGTATGTAACGAACTTCAAAGTATAGATACAACAAAGGTTTTAAACTCAGATGCTTTGAAGAGTCTTATAACAGACAAAGTTGGAGTTGTTGAAAGAAAATATAAAGACCAAAGAGTTTGTGAAAATGTTGCAAATTTCATCATGGTTTCAAACAATGTTGTTCCGATGAAGTTAGAAAGTTCTGACAGAAGATATGTAGTTGTCAGAACGTCAGATTCTCATATGCAAGATACAGAATATTTTGACGACTTAGCAGAAACTTTGACACCTAACTTTTACAACCACTTGTTCTCATATTTCATGACATTAGATATTTCAAAGTTCAATCCAAGACAAATTCCACATACCGAAGAAAGACAAACATTGTTAGAAGCAAACAAGAGTGTATATGAACTGTTTATAGATGAGACTAACTTTGAGTGTTTAGATGAAAGGTCATTGTACGATTCGTATAAACAGTATTGTCAAGAGTATGGTTATATGCCAGCGTCTAAACGAACATTCTTGGCAAATGTCAAAAGCCTTTTAGACATACAGAACGGCGTATATACAAAGAAAAATTTTTCTGAGTAAATTTAAAAAAAATATTTTTTTATCCGATAGAAAAGATGACGAAATATATTTCAGTAAATAAGTACATGACAGAAGTCAAAGAAGAACTAGACCCATTCGCTTATTTGAATGTTTACTTCTACCATTTTGAAAAGTCTTCATTCAGCAAAGTTTGGAACATCGAACCAGTTAAGTTTGCTATTGTGACTAAAAATGGTGCGAAATTTGAAGACTTAGACATAGAAGGTTTGTTAGCAGTCAAAGAAAATTTTGACAGAAGGTTCTCAAACCTTAAAGAAGGCAAAGCATACAAACTTGTTATACCTTATGAACCAAAGAAAGCAGACGACTATGAATATTATGAGTCTAAGATAGTTGAAGTTCAAGGTAAATTGGGTAAAAAGATTTTAGAGTCTAAGCCAGTGTTTGCCCCTAAAGAGGAAGAGAACATTGACATTGACCCAGAAATGTTCTAAAAATAAAATTTTATTTTTACATGTCAAATTTCTTTTTCTCTGGCTCTGGTTCTGGTTCTTTCTTCTCTTCTTCTACTTTCTTTTCTTTCTTTTCTCTCTTCTTCTTCTTCTTCTCTGGTGGAGTTATGTCAAATTTCTCCGAACCATATTTATGTAAAAGTTCTTTGTCCTTTAATAGCTCATCTATTCTGTTTTCTATTTCATCTTCAAGAACAGCGCATGTGTCTTCTTTGCATTCTAAGAACTTTTGTTGGACTTCATCTTTCCAATCGGCGTCATCTCTGTCAACAAGTCTGTCATTGACAAATTTTAAGACTGCTCTTTGTAATGTTTTATGGTTCTTGTCATATTCCCAGAAACAGAACTTTAGAACAAATTCACCTTTCTTGTTTACACTATGTAAGATTTTATGGTCGACAGATGTTTTGCTGTCGAAAAGCTTGTCTCGAATATAGATAGCGAAATCGCTAGACATTTTCTAAAAGATAAAAATTTTAATTTTTCTAAAAATATGTTAGAAAAAAAGTTTGCTGACATTGACAAGAAATTTGAGAATGTTTTAAACAAGAACAAGAGGAAGTTAGAAAATGCTCAGATAAAGCCTATACATGACAAGTTCTTATTTGCTCAGAATGGTATAACAGGTCTAATTGCACCGCCTGGGTCGGGTAAGACTTTCACTTATCTTAAAATGGCTGCACAACAACAAGAACTAGATGAGAAGAACCCATTCTATGAGTTAGTTGTCATTTGTAGTACTTCGGGTCAATTTGACCAAACCGTCAATTCGTTCAAAGATATTATAAAGAAGTCTAAGTTAGTATGTATAAAAGACTCTGAGTTGTTAGATTGGATAAAGAAGTACCAAAGAAGAGTTTTGAAGTACAATGCTATAAATGAGTATATAAACTCGAAGTTTAAAGACCCAAATGAGGAAATGCAGAGAATATTAGAGAAGAAACACTTCCGAAACAAACAGAAAGAGATAGAATACATTTCGAAGAAATTGCAATCTTACGATTGGAAGACTTACCCTCACAGATGTCTTCTTATCTTAGATGACTTTGCTTCTCATCCTTTGTTAAAGAACAGAGAACAAGACATGTGTCGAATTCTTAAGAAGCTCAGACACTTTAACATCTCAGTTGTCATTTGTGTACAGACAGCCAAGAGTTTAAGTAAGGATGTTAAAAGAATACTTACTGATATCATACTTTTCCCCGGATTGTCCGAAGACGATTTCATGGAACTTATGAAAGAGTCCATGGCAGGTAAGTTTGACAGACATGAACTCTGGGAGAAGTACAAAGTCATACAAGACCCTCATACTTCTTTCAGAATTCACATCTACGCGAACAAAGTTCAAATTGTAAAAAGTCAAGCTTGAAAAATCTAAGTGTTTGAGTCTTAGTCTGCTGTGGTGCTGGGTCTGTCGGTTCTTCTGGCTTTGGAATGGACTCGGTTGGTGGTACGTCAGTCATCCGTTTGTGTCCTGTCGGAAGGAAGAACTTTTCCAGTTGGAAGGAAGAACTTTTCCTGTTGGAAGGAAAAACTTTTCCAGTTGTCGGGAAAATTTTTTCCAGTTGGAAGGAAAATTTTTTCCAGTTGGAAGGAAAAACTTTTTCTGTCGTTCGACCAAAAAGTTCTCAATTTTCGAAAATTTGAATGGTTTACGGACGGACAACAGGAAATTTTTTTCCTGTCTGAAGGAAAATTTTTTCCAGTTGTCGGGAAATTTTTTTCCAGTTGGAAGGAAGGACTTGGAATGTCGGAAGGAAGAACTTGGAATGTCGGAAGGAAGGACTCGGAATGTCGGAAGGAAGAACTTGGAATGTCGGAAGGAAGAACTTGGAATGCCAGAAGGATTTGACAAGACAATTTACCATCTAGAGCTACCTGAGCCATCTTTGGTGTCAAGCTTGAAAAATAAATGGTTCATTTACTCTGCTTGTTTGAAGTTGTCAAAATACTCTGTTATTTTTTCCTTTAACAATGGCAAATCTTCTTTGAAGGTAAGTATTGTACAACCTTTAATATCATAGTGTGTTTGAGGTAACGTATCTTGAACTATTTGTTTCACATCTTCATTTGGTGTCATTGAAATCGGTAAGTTTTCGCGATAGAACCAATTTCTGTCAGATTTGTAAATCTTAGCAAGGTCGTAAAAGCTTTTGTTGTTTCTTCTGACTAAATGCAACATAACCATATCTTTATCTTCTTCATTTTCCATCTCTTCAGTATAAATCATATACTTATAGTTCTTTTCCTTTCCTTTTGGTACCGAACGTGGTATTCTTTTCTGTATGTTTTTGTCTTTTGCTTCAATGACTTCATCTTTTGCTTGAAGTTTCTTTTCCATCTCTTCACGTTCTTGTCTATGAATTTCATCTAACATCATGAAAATATAACAAGCATAGCGAGGTGACGCCCACATTGCAACAGCATTTACAAGAAGTCTATGTACATACCAACCTCTCAAACCAGGAGCCAAATTCTTGCGATTTTCGTACGGAATCTCTACCCTCGGTTTTCCGAGGGTAGCAAACATATGAGGAAATTCTTCTAAAAGTTCTTTTGTCTGTTGGTTTTCAAACCAATGGTATGCTTGCTTTGTAGAACGAAGAGTATTCAAAATACTTTGCATTTGGTACATGTCATCTTTGACCGAACGAATGAGACGTAACTGTTTGTTAAACTGAACCCACTCATATTCTTCATTTATAGCTTCATGAACGATAGCAGTTGTTGTGTTCTCTGTTGTTGACATATCTGTCTTTATATTCCGGATAAAAAAATAAAAAAAAATAAAATTAGCGTTATTTTCTATCTTGTATAAAAGACCAAAAATAAACGCTTTACATGTATTTTTCAGCAACTTCGTCAAATAATTTTATAGCTTTACCTATCTCATCTACTTCAAACGTTTCTTTACCTTTCGTGGGAGCACCATACATTTTCTCAAACTTTTCAAGTAGTTCTGTTTCTGCAGCTCTCATATCGTTAACAAACACAACCTTAACTCTATTGACTGTAGAGTCATATCTTTTAGTTATATTAAATGTTCTTCCTATCTTATATCTCTTTGTATTGAAGTCTTTCGGTTTCTGAACGATGTAAAGTAAGCCTTCACTGCAACGTTCCGTATCGAATGAACCATATGTTATGAAATTATATCCAACAACTGGGTCAATCCATAACAAAACTACTGGTATAAGACTTTTGTCTATAAGATATGCTGTAGTTCCATGAAATCTTACCGATATCATAAGCTCAGGATTTCTTGTCAAAATTTTCTGAGTTGAAGCAATTTTAACCCAGTCGTTTGTTTTCTTTCCAGATGGAGATATAATGTCTGACAAAGAATATTTGTTGTATTTCTTTGAGTATCTTACGTTTAAATCACCAATTCTAACCATTTTGGTGTCATTGTCTATCTTTCTAACTGTTTCAAACTCAGTGTTTGACATTTCCTGTTCTTACATACAAAATAAAAAAAAATATTTTAAAAAAACTAGCTTTTATTTTCTATCTTAAGGAAATTCATGAAATTTGGTCATTTTTTTCAGCAAAAATATATTTTAGGGTAGAAGGGTATATCTACCCCGTTTTCTACCCTCATTTCTACCCCAGTTATTTTATAAGCGTTTTACATGGTAAACGTTATTTTTTAAATTTTGTGAAAACTCAACGGTTTGACACAAGCCCTAAAATATATTTTACTCAGAATTTTACTCAGAATTCAATAAAAATATATTTTAGGGTAGAAGGGTATATCTACCCCGTTTTCTACCCTCATTTCTACCCCAGTTATTTTATAAGCGTTTTACATGGTAAACATTGTGAATTCGTGAAATTCTAAACAGTTTTGTAGCTTCTATTTCTTCACGAAGGATATCGAATGTTTTCACAATGCCGAAAGTTTCTTTATATTTCTTCTTGACATCTGAAAGAAGGAAATCGTCAGCTGTTGGATAGTTTTTGTTCAGAAATGATAACATGTCCATTTTATCTTCTGCTGGTTTCTCTGCCTCCCTCTTTAAGTCAGCATAGTCGTTTCGCATACGTTCTATCTCTTTGACGGAGTAGTTATATTTCCTCATTGCTGCTTTACATTTAGAACATTGTGGGTTCATTTTTGCGTTATATTCTGAAACCTTACCTGCTAGTATGACTAAGGCGTCAATTGCTCTCTTTAACTCAAAAGTTGCGGGTTTTATCTGTTCATTCCATATCTTACCTCTTCTATCTTTATCTCTTATCTGCCATACACATTCAGCAACTAACGAAACAAAGTTGTCGTAGGTCTTAAACTCCCCAGATTTGTATATGTCAGAGATGTTCTTATATACCATATCGCAATCTTTGTCCATGACTTTGTGGTTGCAATGAAATCCAAGAAACTCATAGTTAACCTTTCGTATGAACTTCTTTATTTCTACTGAGTCAGTTGCTTTGACTTCTATTTCATCGAATTCTGGAATAGTAAGCTTTTGTTGTTGGATTTCAGGAAGTTTAGGTAGATGGTCAATAATATCCTGCATTTCATAAAGATATTCTTCATCTGTTTCATCTTTTGCAGTGCAATCTAAATCTCCTTGGAGAAGTTCTTGCTTTATCTTCTGGATTTCTGTTTCGAAAGTATATGAAGAAGGAATGAAGCTTTTCATCTCTACTAACATTGAAGTTGGGTTCATGACTAACGAGTTTGGTGCTGTTGTTGCTAACATGTTCTTACAATAAAAATAAAAAAATATTTTTTTAAAAAAACCAACTTTATTTTTATGTTTTTTATGTTTTTTGTGAAAGTGTCAAAATTCAAGAGTTTTGTGTGTTTTCTACGATGGTAGAAAAGAGGGTAGAAAACGGGGTAGATATACCCTTCTACCCTAAAATATATTTTTATTGAATTCAGCAACAAAATTCAAGAGTTTTGTGTGTTTTCTACGAGGGTAGAAAAGAGGGTAGAAAACGGGGTAGATATACCCATCTACCCTAAAATATATTTTTGTCGAAAAAAAATGGTTCATTTACTCACAATATTTTTGTACAAAACGACCCCAAACTTTTAACTTCTTTTCTGCAGCTTCTAATGTTATCTTAGCGAGTTCATATTCTCTAAATTCTCTCTTTAAATCTTCTTGTTCCCATTGGTCTAGTTCGTATGGAGAATCTCTATAACCAGAACATATCTCACGTTCATGTTCTATTTGTTTTTCATGCATTTTTCTAACTTCTTCTTCAAACAAAGGTTTTGCATTCTCTACTGTATCTTCAAGTTCTTCTTCATCTAACTTCTCATGAACTTTCTTGTCTATGGAGTCCATAATTTTTCCAACTGCTATACAATATTTTGGAGAAGCCCACATTGCAATATAGTTTACGAGTCTTGGGTCTACATACATTCCTCTAACCTGTTTGATTTCATCCGGAATTCCTGCATGAACTTTGTATAAAAAGCAACCCGCCGTTTTCCGCGGGTTGGTATATTCTTCACAAAATGCCTTAAAATACTCTTCCCAGGACTTATTTTCCAACAACCTTCTAAAGTCTTTCCTAAACTGCTGACACATCTTTGTTGCATTTATATAACCATCCTTGTCTCTACGTAAGACTTCAATACCGTTGTAAGTGCCTTTTGTGAATGTTTCGCCATTAGATTTGTTCGTGAACGTTTTTGCTTCGACTGACATTTCTGTTCTTACAATAAAAATAAAAAAATATTTTTTGGTGGGACGTCGGACATTCGTTTGTGGCTTAACCGTCGGACCACAAACGATAAAAATCTCTGCTACTAGCAGTACTTTTACTGACAGTAGCAGTACTTTTACTGACAGTAGCAGTACTTTTTCTGACAGTAGCAGTACTTTTACTGACAGTAGCAGTACTTTTACTGACAGTAGCAGTACTTTATCGTCGAAAACCCTCTCAAATTTTCCTTTTTACTGACAGTAGCAGTACTTTTACTGACAGTAGCAGTACTTTTACTGACAGTAGCAGTACTTTTACTGACAGTAGCAGTACTTTTACTGACAGTAGCAGTACTTTTTCTGACAGTAGCAGTACTTTTACTGACAGTAGCAGAGATTTTTATCGTCCAACCTTACAAATGTAAACTTATATCGTTCTATTTTCTTCACTAGGGTCTAACACCAAAGTAACCTATGTACATGAAATTTCACTGCATAAAAGGAAAAAACTTGCGCGAATCGGGATTTGAACCGAGGTCTTCGACGTCTGTAGCGAGGTAGCCCATACCACTGAGCTATGAGCCGCTTGCATATTTTTAAGTAAAATATAGTATATTTGTCATACAGTGAAGGATGACCAAACTTAAAAAAAATAAAACTAAAATATATTTTTTTCTATCTTAAGGAAATTCATGAAAATTCAAGAGGGTAGAAAAGAGGGTAGAAAACGGGGTAGATATACCCTTCTACCCTAAAATATATTTTTCAATACTTTTTCAGCACTTTTCCGTAGTTATATATGAAAGACAATTCGAGATAAAAGTCATAGTACAATGGAATAATATGCTGCACACCGTTTGTTGTGAACCAAACTTGAAAGTCAGAGAAACTGTTACTAGGTGGTTCGTAGAATTTAGAGGTAAGGTCATAAAAGTCCTTACCGATACAAAGAAAACTATTGTTGCTTGAACTGAAACTTGCATGACACATAACATTTTGAGGGTCAAACACGTTTCTATAAACTGTCAAATCTGCTGGTGGACGTATAAATTTAAACGGACCGTCAGGTGGCAATGGTTCGTTCTGGTTTAGTAACCGAAGAAATTGTGCCCAAGAACGTTTGTCTACTTCCCAAAATAAAAACTGTGTACTTCTTGGAGGGTTAATTTCAATCCTTTGAAATGAAACGGTGGAATTCATCTTGTTGTATTCTAGTTTCAGATAGTATGTTCCATTTAGTAAAGAATCGTATTTTTCTTGAAATTCCCAGTAGTATTTGTTTATTTGAGTTTGAAAGTCATTTAGAGTTTTCTCAAGACTTTCGTCTGAACGAACTGTAAAGATTCTCATTTCGTCAAATTTGTCTATTAGACCATCAGAACCTTCATACTGACCATGAAAATATACTGCAAACATAAAAGCGTTAGTTCTTTTTGAAAACAAAACTCTTCTAAATCCTATTGCCTTTGCATCTGAAGGACTTTGAAGCCAACGAATTGGATAGTCAAACCTGTAAGCTCCGGATGAAATTTCTTCATCTGAAATAGTCCTACCAGCATTTGTAAAGATATAGTCTAACGGTTTTGTATCTGCTACTTTTGTTCTTTGTTTTTCAACCTGAAGCATTTAATATATGTAAAAATATATTGTTTAAAAAACGTTTTTACTTCATGCAATTTTTTACTTCATGCAATGTTTTATTTCTGTGCCGTCTTCAAGTACGGCCCAGTACTTACGCTTGGAGAGAACATGAACTTCGGAAAATACCTTGTCTAGCTTAAAACAGCCCATCTTTTCACCGACTAAACCCATTTCAATGAGTTTGTTATACCCTTCTTCGTTCGTCATGAGTGCGTCGATGTTCTCATAGTAAACCTTGACTTTGGATTTGACTTCGGAGAAGAATTTGTTGTACTCGTCAAGGACTGCCTTTGCGAACTGAGGGTAAGACCAATGTTCGACAATAGGTTTTAATGTGGTTACTAAGCCACTTTCACCTTCGGTAAATTCGTATTTCAAAACAAAAGGAGAAAACCTTTCAACAAAGTTGTCGACCTTCTCATAATGTTTACTCTTCATCTCTTGAGGTTTTTTAATGGAATACCCCCATGTCGAATTCATAAGCAATTTTAATGTCATTGCAAGTTTGGGGTTTGAAGCTTTCCTAATATCATACAGTTGTTGTATGACTTTTCCAACTGTATAGTTCCTTCCTGGGAACTCACCATCTTCGTTTGGAATTCCAGTCGGGATATATTGGACGAACCTCATGTATGCGGCGTTAAGGTCGACATAGTATATTTTTTCATCTGAGTCGAACTTATCGCATCCAATCGGACCAGTTTTTGGAAATTCAAGCGAGTCTCTTATCTTCTGAGAAACTTCTCCTGTTATCTCATAAACATCGTCGAAGCAACCTGTTTCATATAAAACCTTCTGACCTAACTCTGATGCTCTCCAATACAGTTTGACGTCGATTGGATGTCTCAATGGGAGTTTGTTTATAGCATCTTGAAGTTCTTGCAACCTCATTGGAAGTTCTTCTGGTTCAGGTTGGTATCCGAACAATCCAACTCCTTTTGGAACTGTGTACTTCTTTTGTACTAGAACTTTGTCTGGAACAACTTTTGGTCTTGCTAACAGTGAAAAGTTTGTTTCGTCTTTTGGTACAAAACTTTCTGTCAGCTTGTCATCTGGAATTGGTTCCAACAAACCTTTCTCGAAAAGAATGTTAACAGCTCTGACAATATTGCACTTGCCTTTTCCGAACAATGGGTTTGTAAGACTTTCGTTCAACATGAAGTGGTTGTGGACAAGTACAATCTTCAACCATGGTAAGTCTTTGTCAACAACATAGTCGTCATGTGAAGAACCTTTAGCTGTAGGTATGTTGACTCGGATATTCACATTTGCCAACGGTGCAATCTTTGTCAATTGACCTCTGAGAATGTACCTTGTCTTCACACATGACTCAAGATACTTCATCTTCTCATCTGTAACAAGACCAGAGTTCCTGAGACATGTAAGAATGCAAGGTTCGTTGACAATTTTTTCAATTGAATTGTAAATTCCATACCTTGTCAAGTCAATGTCAGACTTATTTCTGAACGGGAAGTATCCAGCATGTTGTCTGACTGCTTGAGGGTTAGGTTGATACCATTCGAACTTCACGCTTACAATTCCTTCAATTGCATTCAAAATATCTGAGTCGGAGTCAACCATTTGTTCTCTCTTTGTAGTCTTGAAAGCGTCAAGAAGTTGTGCGGCTGTTGTGACATTGCCATGTGCATAGTAAATATGACCATCTAAATCTGTTACGGTTAGTCTGAGATTGTATCCTTTCTTATTTCCGTCTTGTATGGCAGCAAGTACACCCATGAAGCCTTCTTTGTTCTTTCCTTCGTCAAAGTTTACTGTAAAGGTTCGACCAGATGTAATTTGACTTCTAACTTCACGATACTTTTCATATGCATATCTTGTTCTTTCCATGGGAGCATGTGCGTCTTCACCTTTTCCTTTTTTCCTTCTCAAAGGATGCAATTGTTCGTCATGTTTCCAGTAGAATCTGGCAAAGCCGTCGTGTCCTTCAACTTGAGGCTCAGTAACATTGAAAGGCATGTCCATAAGACGTTCTTCTTCTAACCTCTCCAGTCTGTTTGGATAGTTGGCGCGCGCTGTTTCTAGGTCCATTTCGTAGCGAAGACCAGCCAGTTTGTCATAGACTTTTATGGGTCTTCCCTTCCTATATTTAAAATTCTTCGAAACTCTCCAACCATATCTTTGCAACTCTGCTTTTATTCTAGCAGATTTTCTATCCATTCTATACGGGGGCATTTTTATAAAAATAAAAAAATATTTTTTTCTTTACTTTACATAACCACCGGCTGCCATAAGTCTTTGACGCCAACCCATACCAGCTAATGAAGGTTGACTTGGTTTAGTATTGAAACTAAACTTTGGTTTTGGTTTATCTTCAGTTTTTGGTTTTTCTTCTTCTATCGGTTTTTCGTCACTTTTCGGTTCCTCTGACTTTACTTCACTTGCAGGTATGGTTGTGTCGTCAACATCTTCATAAATATCATATGCCATCTGTTTTTGTTTTCCTTTCAACTTTTTGTGTTTGTTGTAAAGTTTAGAATATTTCGACTCTAAGTCAATGAGATGTTCTATAATGAACTGTTCGTCGGTAAAATATACTTTTCCATCTGTTGTCTCGAAAGCTCCTTCAGACTTCAATATTTTATTTGTGAGAGTCTGTTTCTTTTTTGAGATACTAGCCGTTCCATTTCTATGAAAAGTGACTTTGTAGTTAGGGTTTGTATTTCCAGACCTAGCACTTTCTATTATTGAATTTTTTTCTTCATCTGTAAGTTCTTTGACAGGTTTTGACAATGGTTCTGAACTTTTTGTTTGTGGTGTCAAATCTACCGTTTCAACTTCTTCGGTCATTTCATCTCAGTAAAAAATTTTAGTTTGGTTTGTTTTCAACTGGTTGTTGTTGTTTTTTAAGTCGGTCTAAAACTTCCTGAGGTATAGGAAGAACTTGACAAACACGTGGTGGTGTAACTGCTGGAAGTCGACAAATCCATCTTGAGCCCATTTGTCTCAATGCTGTATTGTTCATTTCATCTCAGTAAAAAAATTTACATTCCCCACGTTTGAGGCGGTTGCGGTTGGTTGTTGTTTACCCACTGTTGTGCATGGTTATATCCTCTGTTAAAGAATCTTTCACCTTGGTCCATGTAGTGCCCTGCTTGGTTATAGTAGTCATTTGCTTTGTTATAATAGTTTCCTGCTTGTCTGGAAACATTGTCCATCCATCCTTGAACTTTTCCTCTTGTTTCAGGATTTGGAATAAGATTTGCTGCATCTCGTGCTACCTCCCAACCTTTCTGTACAGTTTGTATAATAGGTTGTGCTTTCTCTTTCAGTATACCTAATGTACTCAAAATCTTCCTTCCAATTCCAAATGCACCTCTGGCTAGTGTTCCCACTGCGGGCAAAAATCTGGATGCAACTCCTGCTAATGCGCCAAATAAACCCATTTCTTATGGGTTAAAAAATGACGAATCCAAACAAGGACCCCTATGTTTCTAAGGCAACAAAGAAAGCACTCATGATAAAAATCTTTAGTTCAACACCAAATGCTTGGTTTATGGATATCTTGGAAAACATTCCGAGGTATAGAGAAGATGGACCACCATACTGGTTAATATTTGTCGGTCAAAACACAAGATACTGTGAAGCCATACCATTACAGTCCAAAAATATTTTAGATGTGAAAACTGCTTTGACAATATTCGTTGACAAATACCATCCAACAAAACTGACATCTGACTGTGAAAGTTCTTTCAAATCAGACGATATTAAAAACTATCTGCGTTCAAAAAATGTAAACCAATATTTCATTGTCGACCAAAACCATTCTGCTCTTGGTGTCATTGACAGTTGTATAAAAATCTTAAGAGACTTAAACCAACCACAAGGTGGTGAAGCAAATGAAATGTCATATGACGACAAATACAGACATTTCTCCATGGCAAAGATGAGACAAGTTTTAAATATTTACAATACCCGTAAACAAAAAGGTTTGGGAAACCACTCCCCGAAGAAATGAAAAACAACCCCGACTTAGAGAAAGACTATATATTTAATAGTTTAGTCAAAAGAGACAAACAAGAAAGAATGCCAGGCTTCAAACTTAAGAAAGGCGACAAAGTAAAAATAGAAATACCTAAACGCGACCCATATGAAAATACTATTGACTATGACAACAATGGGAACTCGACAGGTACTCACGTTCGTGTTCGTAAAAATAGAAGAAAGTATACAAGAGAATATTATGAAGTTTTAGGCAAACATGGCAAAATGTACACACTGCAAGCAGAAGATAAAACTACTATTGTCAGACCTCGTTTCAAACTTGTCAAAGTTCAAGGTGGTATACTTTCAAAGACAGTTCCTAACAAATATAAGACAACTCCTGACGAATATGCTAAAGAAGTTGAAAATGACGACTAAGCAATTCTATACCATGCGTAAACTGTCATGTAAGGTGGCATGTAGTCTTTACTCTGTCCCGTTGTTTGTGTATATCCTGAAACGAAATGTGTATGGTTTCCTTCTCCCTGAGTGTCATCCCAGTAACAATTTATAGCAAACTTAACGTCGTCTTTAACATCATATCCTTTACCTTTTGTCATTCCTGACCAATCCCAATATCTATGCTTATGCCAACCTGCTTGAGATGTACTTAAATCTATGTAGTGACTGTGTGCAGGTAAATTTTCACCTGAAATCGTTTTACTTCCACCTGTTTCCTTTGAAGAGTTTGCACAATACAAAAACCTGTCGACTATTTGTTCCCATGCACCAACACCAAACGTTACTTGAGGACCACTTGCTTCCATAGATGTATAAATAGAACCTACTGGGTTCATTAAATCAAACATATGAGATATTATAGGATTGTCTCTTTTGAACTTAAAATATAGTGCAACTATTTCAGGTTTCTTCTGGTTTGTGTCAGAATATTTTTTATAATATAATCTTATGTTTTCAGGGTATATACAATCTTGACTATAATATTTATTTCTGTCATCTTCATAATAGTATACTATTCTCGTTTTTTCTATTGCATTATATCTTTTATATCTATAAAAATCTAAATATAATGTTAGCTTTTGTTCATCTACATGTGGTGTTCTAACGTCATCTCCATAGTCATAATAGTATGGTGCTGGAGCTGGGTCAGGCAATGTCATATCTGCCATTTCATAAACTCTTAAATATTTCTTTTGTTCGTCTCCATATATGTTTAAGTAGCAGTTGTTGTCTAATGGAACTTTAACTTGTGTACCATCATTCTTTATATAGCTTACATACATTTCATTGTTATTTTTCGGAATGAGTTTATACCGTGTACCATTTTCTAAGGAATGTACAAACTGCCATCTAAAATATTTGTTTTCTTCATTGACAGAAAAGTCACCAACCATAGTTTCAATATTTTTTGTTCCAACTAAACTTTGGTATATTTCATTGACATATGTTTTATCTGCTTTATTTTCAAGGCTAACGTTTAAGTCTGTTATTTCAGAAGATGTATGTGTATGTCCAACGACACTTTTACTGTTTAAGGTTTCTTGTAAGTTTGTAGTATTTGCAATGGTATGTGTATGTCCAACGTCACTTTTACTGTTTAAGGTTTCTTGTAAGTTTGTAATATTTGCAATGGTATGTGTATGAGTCTTTTTAGAATATTCGTTTTCAGCTCTTGTCACTTCACTTGACATTTTATTGTCAACATATGTTTTGTCTGCTAGTTCAGGATGAGTATGTTCTTTCGTTGCATATGTTGCATCTGCTCTGTCATGTTCTTCTTGAACTTTTTCAATGACATACTCTTTGTCAGCTTTGTTGTCAACATCTGCTTTCAAAAGAAGTTCATCTATAGGTTTCTCGTTTAAAGTTCCTTTTGTTGGATTTACACAGACAGTATGGTTCTTGTTGTCTTGAAATAGAAACTCGTCTGTCATTGGGTTTATCGTCAGTTTTAAGTTTCCTTCTTTCAATGACTCAGATATCTTAGAATAGTTTGAAAAGTTTGTTGTGTTCTTATTTAGAGCTTGCAAAATGAGTTGTCGGTTGTGTTTTTTTCTCTCATAGACGCTGTTTCTTTCGACATTTTTATTCTAGATAAAATATGCTTCCAATAGAAAAAGAAAATTCAAGAGTTGCTACAACTAAACCATTAGATGAACTTTTTACGAATGTCGGTCAAAAGTTTGAGACAGAGACCGTAAAGCATGAAGGCTATCGTTGACTACCCGTTAAGATGGTTAAGAGACCCATCCGTCACAAAAGCTATTGGCTTTCGTAGAATGAAGTTCATTTCAGAAGCCATACATGGTTTCCCATTTACGGTCGGTTTTGAAGTTCGATACTATAACAAAGAAAACGTACGTATGAGAAATTTGAACAGGGAAAACTTTTACAAGTGAATTTGCTTGTAAACTTTAGAAACAACTCTTCAAGCTTTTCAAGAAAAAATAAAACGATATCTATCTCGAATATGCAAACAGTACAACCATTGACGAAGGAGAGTACCATCTCGATATTATATATGACAGGAAAAATGCAACTGTTTAAAATCAATAAAATAGAAGACCTTGGAGAAAACGTTTATATTTCTACAAAATATAACAACTTGGCATGGCATAGATTTTTGAGGATGTTAAATCAGCCTGCATGGTATCCAGTACACCCGGACTATTATGAAGTCGAAAACCCTAATGGAACATATGAAAATGTTTTCGACTCAGATGCTATTATAGTTCATGCTTCATTTTCTGGCGCACAAAACTCTTTTTTATGCTTGGCAAATGACTTTTACGAAAAACCTACAAAGCTATATGAACCACGAGTGGAAGTATTTCAGACTTTCAAGTATGGTTTACTACAGATGGAAGAAAGAGAATAATTCCATTATACCACGCGTTTTACTTAGAACTTAGTTTCATATACAACTACTATCGAACGGTAAAAATATGATTTTTTAATACGGTTGAGGTGTTGGATTTGGTTGCCAACTAGACTGTGGTGCAGGTTCAGGCTGTTGTATAACAGGAGCTTGCTCTTCTGGTTCAGGGTCTTTAGGTATAATACCAACGAACTGACCTACTCTTTTGCCAATATTTTTGACTCGTTCCAAATTCCTCTTCCGACGGTTTTTATTCCATTCCATATACCTCTTCCAACATTTCGAAAGAAGTTTCCTATTCTTCCAAAGAAGCCCATTTTACTATATGTAAAAATCTAATGTCCGCCTAGTCTCTTACGTTTCCTTCTGAGTTCCATTGCATTCTTTAACTGGAGCTCATACATTCTATTTCTCCTCTGGTAGAAAACATACTCTGGGTCAACTCCTGTGTTCGCGTCATCTGCATAGAGTTGTTTATATCCGACTTCAGGGTTTGTATAAAACTCTTTCCATCTCATATTTGCATACCATGGTGGCAAACCTAACGCAGCGTCATTTGACATGGCAGTTTGCATTTGTACATCTGTTGGCACTTGACCATAGTTTGCCATTGCAGTTTGTATTCTAACTTCATTTGGAATATTCTCTGGGTTTGGTTGTCCAGGTTGCTGTGCATTCGCTAAGTTCTGTGCGTCCATTTAATATTAGATAAAAATATCTCTTACGAGTACATATACTGGACATTTGCAGGCATTGGTTCATCTTCATATTCTCTATATCTTTCTGCCACGTCAAATAAGTAAATGACACAATGGAAAAAACCTAAAACAAGTAGTCCTATTTCAAACCACATTTACTTACCAATAAAATTTCTTTGTTATGACACTTTTTCCGGTTTATAGGACCTCTCTCATATTCTATCTTATCGTATCTAAACACATAGTCATGTATGTCCTCTAACCATCTCATAACGGTTTCCAAACCACTTTTATCGGATGTAAAGTAAAAGCATGGATGGTTATGTAAAACGTCTAAAGTTTCTAAAGAGTCTCTCAAAGTCCAGTCTACTTGGTATTGAAAATCCCATGTGTTATAGAACGGCGGGTCCACTATAAAGAAAACATTTTCCTTGTCTTTGTATTTTTCATACAACTCTGTCCAACGACATCTCACAAACTCTATACCCTCAATATATTTTTCTATGTTCTCTTTGAAAACATTTGTATAGTTAAGATATAAAACTTTTGACATAAGTGTTTCAATGTCATGAACTCTTATAGAACCACTATATAATAGTCTAGCAGATATACTATCCCAGTCTATATATTCTGCTTTTTTCAAAACCTCTCTCACAATATTTTTCTTATCTAATGGTATACGTTCCATCTTACCTATAGGTATCTTTTCTTTTAACTCTTTCAATATTTTGTTTGTGTCTGGTATATGTTTGAGACGGTTCATATAGTTGTCGAAGTCATTGCATATAATCTTTGAGTCAGGAAATATTGTATGGCACAAATGAGATATATAGAAACTTCCACCGAACAAGTCTACAAATGTTAGACCATTCGGTAGTTTCTTAAGTTCTCTCAATAGAATATCTTTACATCTACTCTTATTTCCAAAGAAGGGTAACGGTGGTTTTGTAAAATTCATTTTATATATATAATAAAAATGTTTTTTCCTGAAAAGTGACAGAAAAGTGACGGGGGGCTAGAGGGCACGAAGTGCCTGGAAGCCCCACTACCTTTTTTTTTTTTTTTTTTATATGAAATTATGCATAGGATATTAAAATTTACATGTTAGCAATTTTTTTGAATTGCTTTCAATTTTCATATTGAAATTTTTAAGATTTTTTTCTGAAATAATAAGCAAGAATATCAACCTAAATAATATTAAATTCCATGCGTTAATTTCCCCTCAAAAGTCATTGACCGCCTCTCAATCTAGATTTTGTGAGTACTTTATATGTTTTTACTCGATTTTTCCGTAATTAAATGATTTACTTTCAACTAGATAATCTATAACACCATATAAACTATGCTCTAAACTATAAATTATTCAGTCAATATTTAAAATTTGTAAGAGCAAATGCATAATTCCTGTCATCCTCCTTCCAACCAAAAAAAAAAAGGAAGTGGGGCTTCCAGGGGCTGCGCCCCTTCTAGCCCTGAAGATGTTTAGTATAAATGAAGTTTATATTTGGAGGGCTTCCAGGGGCTGCGCCCCTTCTAGCCCTGAAGATGTTTAGTATAAATGAAGTTTATATTTGGAGGGCTTCCAGGGGCTGCGCCCCTTCTAGCCCTAAGAATTTTGCCCAAGACCCAAGAGGAGGACCGAACCCCAGCCGACCAGCCGGTGACAAAACATGAAAACATATATAATTTGTGAAAAGCGACACAAAAAGTGTCATATAAACATCTGTCAAAAACCGCTTTTTAACTCCACTTAAAATGCCACGTAAGCTACGTAAGAATATACGTAAGAGGAAGAGAGCATTGAAACATCCAATAGTAAAACTGACACCACAACAACAGTTGCAACAACAAATGATGAATGACCCCACTATGTTGCAACAAATGTCAAGCAACCCTATGCTTTTAAACCGAGTTATTGGTGCACAGAGTGGAGGTTTAAGAGCGGCACTTTTAGCGAAAATGGCAGGCTATGGTGGAGCTGCAGACGGAACAGCCTATAACCCTCAAAGTCAAATGAATTTGAGTTCACTCAAAAATCAAATAACAGATGTCAAAAAGTCAAACATAGACATACAGAAACAAATAAGTGAAAACGAAAAGAAACTAGAATATGACAGACACAAAAGAAACTAAATGAGTTAAACTTAGAGAAAAAGAAGAAGAAGAACAACTGAAAGAACTAAGTACAGAGGAATATGCGAAAAAAGTGTCAGAAAAAGCAGCAAAGTAGCAAAAATGGAACAAGATGTTATAAATTTGAAAAACCATACTACTCAATATAAAGTACTGAAAGATGAAGAGATAAAACAAAAAGCCATGAAGACATATATGGATAGCGATGTGAGTATATAAAAAGAAGTTGAAGCAAATGTAAAGGCAGAAAAACTTTTACAGTTGCAAAACCAAACCGTACAGTATGAAAACTTAGCACAAGAAAGTAAAAATAACGACGCAGCCATGCAAAAGGCAATGAAAAGCGCAGAATATATAAAAGCTAATAATGACTGGTTAGATGCCCAAGCCAACGCACAGCAGCCCAACTTATAGGGTCAATAAGGACAAAAATACAAGCGGATGAAGACAGTTCAAATGAAGCTTTAATGAATGCTGACTTTAAGAACGCCTTCGAAGCTCTTCATAGTAAGGTGAAACTAGTGAACGACTTCTCATCTTGAAAGAAACTGAAGTCTGAAGGTTTCGACAACGAGTTAAGAGAAGTAGCACAAAATATGACGAAAATAACAGATGCAGCAACGAGACAGGCAGTTCAAAGTGCCTATGACGCCGTTAGACAACTGTTGTGGAAAGTCAAGAAAAGAGTTACAACAGACCAAAACGAACCTAGTAAATGCTTTCTTAAAACGAAAAGTCAGGTAGGACATTATGCTGCGAGTGGAACATATGTGCCAGCTGGTGGAACTTATATACCACCAAACCCTCCAAGAGAAACTGCACCAGGACTACCTAAAACATTTACATCGTCACATGACAACAGACCAGGCATGCACCAAAACAACAACACGTCAACACAGCACACAACACACCAAAACCAGCATCAAAACCAGCAACCACAGTTCAAAACCACAGCAACACTAAGCACACAGACCATTCAAACACACAACAGTTCAAAACCCTGCACCAGACACACAACAGAGCAAGGACATAAAGAAGTGAGAAACAAGGAAACCAAGAATTCTTAAAAATGCTTAAGGAAGATTATGGTTACCACAGATACTCTTGACTTTAGTGACAGATATAAAGAAGCTATTAGAAAGTTCAAGGAAGGAAATACTGACCCGAAACCTATTTAGCTTTATGGTTCAGCACAAATGGGATATAATTTCACCTGGAAAATACAAGCTCGCTAAGGGATATGATTTAATAGCATATCATCCAAATGACATGAGAATTTTACTCAAGATTATTTGGTGTCAGAGTAATGTAAGAAATATAATAGCTTCTTATATATCTGTCACTAAAGTCAAGAGTATCTGGGTAACCATAGTCTTCCTTAAGCATTTTTAAGAATTCTTGGTTTCCTTGTTTTCTCTTCTTTTATGTCCTTGCTCTGTTTTGGTGCAGTGTTTTGAACTGTTGGTTGCTGGTCAGTGTTTTTGAACTGTTGGTGTGTGTGCTGGATTTTGAACTGTTGGTTGTGGTGCTGGATTTTGAACTGTTGTTTTGGTGCATGCCTGTGTCTGTGTCCATGTGACGATGTAAATGTTTTTAGGTAGTCCTGGTGCAGGTGCTTCTCTTGGAGGGTTTGGTGGTATATAAGTTCCACCAGCTGGCACATATGTTCCATCTGCAGCATAATGTCCTACCTGACTTTTCGTTTTTAAGAAAGCATTTACTAGGTCTGTTTTGGTCTGTTGTAACTCTTTTTCTTGACTTCCACAACAGTTGCTCTAACGGCGTCATAGGCACTTTGAACTGCCTGTCTCGTTGCTGCATCTGTTATTTTCGTCATATTTTGTGCTACTTCTCTTAACTCGTTGTCGAAACCTTCAGACTTCAGTTTCTTTCCAGATGAGAAGTCGTTCACTAGTTTCACCTTACTATGAAGAGTTCGAAGGCGGTTCTTAAAGTCAGCATTCATTAAAGCTTCATTTGAACTGTCTTCATCCGCTTGTATTTTTGTCCTTATTGACCCTATAAGTTGGGCTGCTTTGGCGTTGGCTTGGGCATCTAACCAGTCATTATTAGCTTTTATATATTCTGCGCTTTTCATTGCCTTTTGCATGGCTGCGTCGTTATTTTTACTTTCTTGTGCTAAGTTTTCATACTGTACGGTTTGGTTTTTGCAACTGTAAAAGTTTTTCTGCCTTTACATTTGCTTCAACTTCTTTTTATACTCATCGCTATCCATATATGTCTTCAGGGCTTTTTGTTTTATCTCTTCATCTTTCAGTACTTTATAATTGAGTAGTATGGTTTTTTCAAATTTATAAACATCTTGTTCCATTTTGCTAACTTCTGCTGCTTTTTCTGACACTTTTTTCGCATATTCCTCTGTACTTAGTTCTTTCAGTTGTTTCTTCTTTTCTTTTTTCTCTACGTTAACTTCTGAGTTTCTTTGTGTGTCTGTCATATTCTAGTTTCTTTTCGTTTTCACTTATTTGTTTCTGTATGTCTATGTTTGACCTTTGACATCTGTTATTTGATTTTTGAGTGAACTCAAATTTCATTTGACTTTGAGGTTATAAGCTGTTCCGTCTGCAGCTCCACCATAGCCTGCCATTTTCGCTAAAAGTGCCGCTCTTAAACCTCCACTCTGTGCACCAATAACTCGGTTTAAAAGCATAGGGTTGCTTGACATTTGTTGCAACATAGTGGGGTTCATTCATCATTTGTTGTTGCAACTGTTGTTGTGGTGTCAGTTTTACTATTGGATGTTTCAATGCTCTCTTCCTCTTACGTATATTCTTACGTAGCTTACGTGGCATTTTAAGTGAAGTTAAAAAGCGGTTTTTGACAGATGTTTATATGACACTTTTTGTTCAGCACAAAAAACTACTCGGTCAAAGTGTTGTCAGTTTTGTAAAATAACCGTCCTATCTCCGTGCCTATGACGAAGAAATCATGACAAATTCATGAGGTGAGAAAAAGAGGTGAGAAAAACAGGTGAGATTCTACCTCTTCACCTAAATTATATTTTTGGGTCCTTTACACTCATTACGAAGAAGTCTTGACAAAACATGTACGAAGAAGTCTTGACAAAACATTTACGATGAAATCTTGACAAAACATTTACGATGAAATCTTGACAAAACATTTACGATGAAATCTTGACAAAACATTTACGATGAAATCTTGACAAAACATTTACGAAGAAGTCTTGACAAAACATTTACGATGAAATCTTGACAAAACATTTACGAAGAAGTCTTGACAAAACATTTACGATGAAATCTTGACAAAACATTTACGATGAAATCATGACAAAACATTTACGATGAAATCTTGACAAAACATTTACGATGAAATCTTGACAAAACATTTACGATGAAATCATGACAAAACATTTACGATGAAATCTTGACAAAACATTTACGATGAAATCATGACAAAACATGAAAACATATATAATTTGTGAAAAGCGACACATTATATATAATGTTTTCGACCCAGAAGACTAACAATTTTCCGAATAAAAAACTTCATTTATACTAAACTTTTTTATGGGCTAGAGGGCGCGAAGTGCCCGGAAGGCCATCCCAAGAAAAAAAAAAACTTCATTATACCAAACATCCTCAGGGGTAGAAGGCACGAAGTGCCTGGAACCCCCAATTCCTTTTTTTTTTTTTTTTTTTTTTTTTTTTATTGCGTAACATCATGTAGAAAGACGGTGAAAACAAATTAAACCATTTATCTAACAAGCCAAGCATTAGAAAAGACAATACAAAAGTTATACATAGAAAGAAATAGGACAGCATTGTTAATTACTGGAAATTTAATATATCTGCCAACAAAAGAGTGTCAAAATTTTATGATTTTTTGAATTTGAGCGACCAAAATAGTAATAAATAAAATATCCATTTAATGATATCAGGAATGAATCTATATGTTAAATATCGATTTTTTGATGGAAATCATACAATTAATTATATGAGTTTCTCTCAAAAAGTCGATTTCTGTCAGATCAGTCTTTTGGACCGTGAAAACTTTATTCGTTTATTCATCAAAACAGCAATAGATATCACAATAGTAGAGCAGAGCATTGCATGATCAAGTGCTTTTCTTCGATTTTTCTTTTGATAAATTTGATTCCTATTTGATAATTTTTTTATTTTATTTTATTATTTTTTGTATATGCAACTATTGCCATTCTTTTTTAATGGATTTGATTTTTAATAATGGTCAACTCCAAATCTGCAAATTCAATTTTAAATAAGGTCGCCAAAAAAAAGTGCGGAAATTAAAAACCGCAGTTTGAGCACTTTCTGAGGGTCTGTTTGTCAGAAAGTATACATTTGTAAACTTTCTGACACTAAAATTTTTTTTGTCCTTTCAAAGTTTTTGACAATGTCAAAAAGTATACATCGGGGCTCTCAATTTTCCTCTCAAACGGCGGTTTTTTAAAAACGCTCATTTTTTCATCGACCTTAAGGCTGCACTTACGCCCATCATTAAGAAACGAGGCGGAGTTTTATTTTTACGTAGACAGAAAAGCCAAATTTCTCAAGTCTACACTCCAAATGCAGTTACGAGTCAAGAAGATTCTCTTATGTTTATACAAACAAAGTC